>NW_015163627.1:592023-615788 GCF_001447785.1 Gekko japonicus
GCCCCCGGCCCCTCCCCCTTTGCAGCCCGCCCTGGCGAGCCCGGGGCCTCCCCCGACCCGAGGCGCCTTACCCAGGGCAAGGGGCGCCGCGTCTCCCGCCGCCACCACCCGGAGTCAACCCGGATCAGTGGAAGGCGAAGGCTGAAGCCGCTGGCAAATGGGAAGCCACATCGCCTGTTCCCCCGGGCCCCGCCCACATTCCAGCGCGGCCCGCCCCGGCCCCGCCCACTCCGCCCGCCGCATCCCCGCCCCTCTCTTCCAGCGTGCGGAGATGCCGTCATCGGAGGCGTTCGGCGGCCATCTCGGCTCCTGGCAAAAGCTTAACTCTTTGTTCGTCTCAGAGGGGCCCCTGGACTCGCGCTTTTGTTTTGCTGGTTCTGACTTACGCGGCTTAACCCACCACCTGGTTCTGTCTCATAAGTCGCGGGTGTGAGCGAGCTCAGGGGCTGTTCAGCTATACCAGCCAAAAGGAGCAGAAGTTTTGGGCGGCTCTTTGAAGACTAAGACGATTTTATTCTAGTTTTAGGCTTCAAGTTGCGACGGGGTTCGACTATTTTTTTTTTGCAGGGAGAGACTGGCTGACAATGCGACCCTGAGCAATGCTACACATCCACATCCTTCTGAGCCCATTGACTTCAGTGGATTTAAAAGGGTGTAATACAGGGTGGCTCAAGTGGTTAAGACTGCAGACTTGGAAGGTCGGTAGTTCATCAGGTCGAGACCCGAGTGCCGCATGACGGAGTGAGCTCCCGTCTCTGGGAAGCAAGGAATTTTTGTTGTTGTTGTTGTTCAGTCGCACAGTCAAGTTGCAAGTAGATAAATAGGTACCGCTTCGGTGGGAAGGTAACAAACGTTCCCTGCGCCTTGGCATCTAGTCATGCCGGCCGCATGGCCATGGAAACATCTTCGGACAGCGCTGGCTCTTCGGCTTGGAAACGGAGATGACCACCGCAACCCTAGAGTCGGAACCGACTGGCTTTCAAGCAAGGGAACCTTTACTTTTACTAATATAGGGTTACTTACCAGATGTCCTCTTTTTTGGTGTCCGTCCTCTTTGAGACTCTTTTTATAAAACTGATGCAAATGTCCTCTTTTGTAGTTGGAAGGTTAGGAATATTCCTAGTTCGTAGCAATTATGCCATTTAAAAGGAGATTTTTGTGATAGTGATCACTTGTTTGAAGTCGTCAGTCGGGAAATATGCCCTCCTTTCTGCTTTTCAAAATATGATCTAGGGATGCCAGCCTCCAGGTGGGACCTGGGGATCTCCCGGAATTACAGCTCACCTCTAGACTACGGATATCAGTTCCTCTGGAGAAAATGGATGCTTTGGAGGGTGGACTCCGTGGCATCGTACCCCACTGAGGTCCCAGTCCTCCCCAGGCTCCATCCCCAAATCTCCAGGAGTCTCCCAACCGGAATCTGGCCACCCTGCCCCCCCATCCCCCGCTGGTGGCCAGGGGTGACCTGGAAACCATAGATAACCCTAGTGTAACTCTATTTAGGATCAGAACAAAATTTGAGTCCAGTGGCACCTTTAAAACCAACAAAGTTTTATTCAAGGTGTGAGCTTTCAGTGCCTGCACACTTCCCTCTTACTTTGTTCTACTGCTTCAGACCAACATGGCCACCCACCTGAACCAATCTATTTAGGATATGTGCTGTAACATGGCTACCCCTTTAGAATTATGTCAGTCATTTACCCATTTAGCAGTCCTAAGGAATTGCCGTTAACAGCAATTATTGCTATGATGTTCTCTTTTCCTGCTTACACTCGAATGCTGCCTTGTTGCATCTCACCCTATACTTCTCTTCACTCAACACAGCTGCAAGGGTGGGTGCTCTCCAAGCCCTGTGAGGGCACACCCGACTGCCACCTGCTGCTAGGGCTGCCAACTGCAGAGCAGGAAATGTCAGTCAGAGCAAGAAGCAGCCAGGTAAGTTGCAAAGCCCACCACCCCCACCCCTCCGGTCCGAAACAGTCCGGTGGCACCTTTAAGACCAAGATTTATTCAGGTACAAGCTCTCCCTCCTCTGCAAAGACAGATCTACACGCCCCCACCCCCCAATAGCTAGCAATCCAAAACAGTCCAGTGGAGCCTGAGTGGTGAGTGTTGCCTTCTGACACACTTCTAGTGATGTCAGGGGGTGTGGCATATGCAAATAAGTTATGCTAATAAGTTGTGCTAATGAGCTCCTGCACCTCTTTTTCTACGAAATGACCCCTGCCCCAAAGCATCCATTGTCTCCAAGGGAACTGGTCTCTGTAGCTGGGGTCATTTGTAATTCTGGGAGGAGAAGAAGAGAAGAAGGGATTGGATTTATACCCCACCCTTCATTACTCTCCAAAGCTGCCATTTTCTCCAGGGCAACTGATCTCTACAGTCTGGAGATCAGCTGAATTTCAAGAGATCTCCAGGCCCCACCTGGAGGCTGGCAGCCCTAGAAATGCCATTTTTGCCAACATGAATCATAATATTCCTAAAACCATCTACAAGTTCATCTGATCCTCTTGATTCCCCACTCCTCCACATGCAGCTGCTGGTGTGACCTTGGGTCAGTCACAAGTTCCCTCGGAGCTGTTCTCTAAAGGGCAGTCCTCAAAGGAGCTCTCTCAGCCCCACCTCCCTCACAGGGTATCTATGGTGGGGAGGGGAAGGGAGGGAGATTGTAAACCGCTCTGAGACTCCTTCGGGTAGTGAAGGGTGGGGTATAAAATCAATCTCCTCTTCCTCCTGCTCCTCTTCTTCTTCATCATCATCTTTTTCTCCTCCTCCTTCCAATGAGTTCAATAGGTTAATTATGTAACCATATGAAAAAGTACTCCCCCCCCCTTCTGAACTGACTGCCCATCAATGCAATTGGTGAACCCTCAGTTCTAGTGTTGTGACAGAAGAAGACCTACTCCTGCCTCTCCACTTCCTCTGCCTCAGGGGAGTAATTTTTAGGAACCCCTGTTATGACCCTACAATTGTGTCCTTTTTTTGGCTGTTCTTTTCTGTACCTTTTTTGGCCCTAGGATATCCATCTGTTGAGACGGGGCACTGTATCTGCCTATTCAAGCTGCCAACCTCCAGGGAGGGTCTGGAGATCCCCCAGCATTACAACTGACCTTCAAACTACAGGGGTCAGTTCCGCTGGAGACACTGGCTGCTTTGGAGGGTGGACTCTGTGGCACCATACCCTACAGAGCTCCCTCCACTCCCCAAACCCCACCCACCCCAGGCTCCACTCCCCGTTGGCAACCCTGTTGCTCCCCCCATGACACACTAAGTCGGTGCAGCCAATAAGCTATCCACCATGATGCCAATCTCTCTTTCTTCATTGGTCACTGCCAGTTCAGCTAGGTTTGCATTCTCTAGCATGGGCAATTCCTGGCGATGTGGGAGTGGTGCATGGAGAGGGGAGGGAGCTCAGCGGGGGGAAGTGATGTCATAGAGTTTGCCCTCCAGAGGTGCCCTTTCCTCCATGGGAACGGAGATCAGTGATTATTCTGGACAACTCCAGGTCCCATCTTGAGGTTGGCAACTGTTGTACAGGCACCATCAGTGTATATATGAAGTTAGGATTTTTTGCCTCATTTTACATCACTTTCCCCTTAATTATATTGTGTCTTTTGTGTGTTGTAGTGTTATAGTGTCAGACTAAAATTTGGAAGGCCTGGGTTCAGATCCTCAGTCTTCTGTAGAAGGTGATGACTGGATGTCCTTAGGCTATTGTTGCCGGGTCCCTTCTGGCAATCGGCAGGGGATGGGGGGGGGGGGACTTACCTGGACAAAGAGGCCCAGGCCTCGTCACTGGCGTCGCACAGGAAGTGCAGGAGTTTCTTAACCAGGGATGTACAGGTGATGCTTCTACCGTAGAGGGTTTGCCCAAATACCAGAGTGTTGCCGGGACATCACTGGTGTGATGATGTCACTTCCTATGCGACACCAGTGACAAGGCATGGGCCTTTCTCTTTCTCCAGGTAAGCCCGCCCCCCCCCCACCCGCCTGGTGATTGGTGGCTGAGGGAGAGGGCCTAGCAGAGGGGGGGCTGCCTCCACGGGGGGGGGGGGGCCCTCCCCCACGGGGGGGGGGGTCCGGCAACCCTACCTGAAGCCAGTCACATATTGTCAGGCTAATGCACCTCACAGGGTTGTTGTGATGATAAAGGAACAGAGAACAATGTACACTACTGGGGAGAAAGGCGTGGCATCATTTAGTAAATGAAGTAAATAATTTACTGTATTCTCGCCTGCTCATCCGGTTTGGGGAGGTCCTCTTTGTGCCCTCTTGCCGTCAGTCCGGGTTCTCACCATCCAGAATCAATGGTGATCATCTGCCAATGCGTCACCTAATTACCCTCTTCTGCCTAGAGCTAGTTTATGAACATATTTAATAGCACACTGGTCTTTATGGGTAGCGTCTTCAGGCCTTTGCAGACGGTTTCTTTTTCCCCTGGAGATGGAATCCTAGCTCCATAGCAGCCTTTGCAACACTGCTGTCTTCACGCCACTGACTACAGGCCAAGATAGCATCCGGCATTCACTCCGCAGTCACTTGACAACCCAGGATGAATAACCACCAGCCGAACAGCCGCAACCACCGCTGGCTCCAGATTGGGAGGGGGCAGCGAGTCCCTGGGTCCCCATTCCCCCCACCCCCAGGCCCCTGCTCCTTCCCTCCCACCCAGCCACATGCCTCCCGCCTGCTTCTGCGTTCTTCCCTTGTCTACTTCAGAGCAGGCCCGTAGCTACGGTGGCCCCCCCCCAACTTACTTCAAAGGTCCCTTCAAATGCCCCCTGACTGTGCTTGAGATGATCCCATGGAGGATTCCGAGGCCAGGATCCGAGATGCGGTTGTTGTCCAAAGGTGCTGCCGGGTGCACTCCTCCCCCAGATGAAGAGCGCTGCCAGGAAGGCGGCGCCCGACTTGTTAAGAGCCCCTCCCACTCATGCTCACAGCTGCCTGCAGCCCTTTCTGCAGGGGCCCTAGGCAGTGTGTGCAGCTGGAAGCAGGAGTCGTGGGGTGCTCGGGCAGAGAAGGTGCCAGGGGCACCAGAAGCAGTGGGCCCCGCCAGAAACCCTGGGCCCTGGCAGTTGCCCTGCCTCGGGGCATATCGATGTCAGCCCTGTTGGCAACGTGTTCCAAAGAGAGCAGAGCAAACCGCCTAGCTATTCACCAGCCACATCGAGGAGGAGGAGGCGATTGGATTTATACCCCGCCCTTCACTACCCGAAGGAGTCTCAGAGCAGTTTACAATCTCCTTTCCCTTCCCCTCCCCACAACAGACACCCTGTGGGGTAGGCGGGGCTGAGAGGGGTCTTTTGAGAACTGCTCTTGAGAGAACAGCTCTGAAATAACTTGTGACTGAGCCAAGGTCATACCAGCAGCTGCATGTGGCGGAGTGAGGAGTCAAACCTGGTTCTCCCAGATTAGAGTCTGCGTTCCTTACCACTACACCAAACCCTACGTGCCCCTGCTCTGCCCACTTTTCTCCCTTGGTCCAGAGGCATCCCCCAGCCTAAGAAGTTTCAGCTGGTTGAAGGGGATTCGTACACCTTTGTTAATTTGCTATGCTAGCATACCTTTAGTCTCTACTCGACCCAGAAAATTTAAAAAATTTAAGATCACTCCTGTGCCCACCCACTCAGGGATAGGGTCATGCAGGAGTTCTGCATTTTTCCACAGCATTCTTAATCATTTAGACTTGTCCTGTTTTTCTTAGCTTTCACGTACACAAACGTCCAATTACACATTAACTTTTAATTTATACAAATCACACATTAACTTTAATTTATACGCCTGGAAGAGTAATAACGAGGAAGCAATTCCCCTGTTTTCAGTTAGCTTTTATGGGCCTTTGCCAGGTGGAGATAAGGAAAAGTGGCCGGCGACAAACTGTTCTTTGTTTGAGGATCACTGTGGGATTATATTCCACCTCGCAGCAGTTTTTATTTGTAAATGTAGCCAAAATATGCTAAAACCTTTAACTGGAAGAACACAGTAACCGCTTTCAGACATTTAGTTCGCACTACGCACAATTCCTTCAATACGTGTGGTCACCGTTTGGGGTGACTGGGGCAACACACGTGTTTTCTACTTTCAGTGGCTGAGTTCAGAAGACTGGCAGTTTGAAGCGGGAGGGAGTCGTGGCAAAAAAGACCCGGAACAAACTGTTCCGGGTTTTCCTGGTCACATGGCACCGACTGATGCGGAAGGATACCAGGGAGGAGGCGCGAGGGAATGTTCACACTGTTGGCCCGCCACGGGTGGAGACACGGCTGTAAGACACAGCTTTCTATTTGGTAATTGAGATATGCGCAGGGCTATTTTTGGGCAGGAACGCACAGGAACGGAGCTCCGGCTGGCTCCCAAGTTGGCCACGCCCAGGAGGAACTCATTAGCATAACAGGCCACACCCAACAGCAGGAACTCATTAGGATTGGCTACATTAGGGGTGTGTGGCCTAACATGCAAAGGAGTTCCTGCTACAAAAAAAGGCCCTGGGTTTTGACAACAAACAAGGTAAACAGAATAACAAGCAAAAGGTGGGTGTGGCTGGATGACCACACTTCTGGTAACATGGGGGTGCGACCTAATGTGCTAATGAGCTGTGCTGTCGGGGGTGTGGCCCAATATGCTAATGAGTTCCTGCTGTTGGGTGTGGCCTATTATGCTAATGAGTTCCTGCTGGGCTTTTTCTACAAAAAGAGCCCTGGCATATGCGCATAAGAGCATATCTCAATTACCAAATAGAAAGCCACGTCATAAGAAAAACAGGTTGCTTACCAGTAACTGGTGATCTTCGAGTGGTCATCTGTGCATTCACACCAATGGGTTTAGTGCGCCTGCACTGACCCAACCGGTGCCGTAGCAAGCTATGTTTCAAAGGATTTTCGCGCGAGTCCCACTGAGCATGCGCAGGAACCCCAACACGCATGCCCAGAGGGGACGGGCGCGGAGATCCCGCCAGTTCCTTCAAAGCACCGCCGCCAATCAACACCTATCAAAAAATCAGGAGCTGACAGCAGAGGGGATAATAATAATAATAATAATAATAATAATAATAATAATTTCAATTTATTAATCGCTTTCCCCAGTGGGCTCAAAGCAATGTACAGTTAACAGGGGACTAACAGTGTCCACTATATCCTCCAGGGGATAGGGAAGACAACATATATTCATTTAATTGCACACGCTGTCACTGCACGGTGTAAACGTCTTCTGGCTTGGCTCAGTCATTTTCTGAACGGTTGCTTGTCGGCGAGGCTTCAGGACTTTTACCTGGTATCTTTTAAACTTGGGAGGGAAGTGTTACGAGACGGGTTGAGTACGGCTGGGGAACGCCGGACAGATGTGCCTGTGTGAACGGCCCCTTTAATGCGTTTGTGAAAAGTGCCTATATCGGGCCAAACTGCCAGTCTGAACTCGGCCAGTATGTTGCATACCCTGAAAAATCCAGGGCCCAGTCGTGCATATCAAAATGTGCATTGGCTGCACATAAAGGGAAGACCGCGTGTACTGTGCTCCCCCCCATGTGTGGATAGATTATCAGAACGGAACAGCTGAAAAGAATATAAAGAATATAAAGATTTCTTCCTTCGTAAACAAGCCAATGGTATTGCTGAGTCTATGAACTGGATTACTCATTTGCGAAGCACATTTGTGGTTAACTGTTCACCTTAAGTATGCAGATTTGGCCAGGGCAGGCCGAACCCATCCTACAAAGGTCTTTGGCCTCTGCATTGACAAAGCGGCTGACGCTATGCTTATTAAAACAGTAGAATAATGATATCACCCTTAAAAGGAGTAAATTGGACCACGCTGGCCCACTTCCGGTCTTGGCTTTTCTTCCTATTGCCTGAATGGACATCTTGCGCTTTGTTGAAGGACAAACACTTCATCCTACCCAAGACCATATAACAGTGATAGGTTTCTGGAAGCCCCAGATCCGAATTGCAGACCTACTCCCAGAAAGTCACAGCTGTACCCCCGCTGTCGACCCGAAAGCAAAAGAACAAGGGTTGCCAGCCTCCAGGCAGGGCCTGGAGATCTCCCGCTATTACAGTTGAACTCCAGATGACCAATATCCATTCCCCTGGAGAAAATGGCTGCTTTGCAGGGTGGCCTCTGTGGCATTGTACCATGCTGGGGTCCCTCCCCTCCCCAAACCCCACTTTCCCCAGGATCCACCCCCAAATCTCCAGGTATTTCCCAACCCAGACGTGGCAACCCAGGTTCCACTGGAGAAAATGGCTGCTTTGGAGGATGGATTCAATGGTCTTATATCCTGCTGAGGCCCCTCCCCAGGCAATACCCCCAAATCTCCAGAAATTTCCCCACCCTGACTTGACAGTAGGGAAAAAAAACCAGCCTTTGCTCGGATTTGGGCTCTTCCACCAATAATTGCTGTCCAGGACTGTGTATTTGTGGGTCGCTTCCCAGCTGTGTTTCTATAGCACACAGCGATGTTTCTTCCTCTGTTGGATAAATAGCGCAAAGGAGTGGAGTTCTCACGGAGCCCAAAATGGGTTCATGTAGGCTTGCCAACCTCCAGGTGGGGCCAGTTTGGTGTAGTGGTTAGGAGCGCGGACTCTATTCTGGGAGAACTGAGTTTGACTCCCCACTCCTCCACATGCAGCTGCTGGTGTGACCTTGGGTCAGTCACAAGTTCTCTCGGAGTCCTTGAAAGAGCTCTCTCAGCCCCACCTACCTCACAGGGTGTCTGTTGCGGGGAGGGGAAGGGAAAGGAGATTGTAAGCCACTCTGAGACTCCGAATGAAGGGTGGGGTATAAATCCAATCTCTTCTTCTTCATCATCATCTCTTGGAATGACAACTCATCTCCAAAACTACTGGCATCACTTGCCCTGGAGAAAATGGCTGCTTCGGAGGGTGGGCTCTAGGACATTAATTAATTAATTGATTAATTAATTGTTGTTGTTCACTGGCATAGTCAAGCCCGACTCTTCTCGACCCCGTGGACCACATCACGCCAGACCCTCCTGTCTTCCATCGTGCTCCGGAGTTTGCTCAATGTCATGTACGTTTCCTCGATAACACTGTCTAACCATCTCATCCTTTGCCGTCCCCTTCTTCTTTGACCTTCAATTTTTCCCAGCATCAGGGTCTTCTCCAGTGAGTGCTCCCTTCTCATTTGGTGGCCAAAGTAATTAATTAATTAGGGGAATTTTATCCCGCCCTCCCCTGCAAGCGGGACCACTGAGTTCTCTCCCTCCCTCCCAAAACGCCACCGTTCCCAGGATCCACCACCAAATCTCCAGGAATTTCCCAACTTGGAGTTGCCAACCCTAGTTGGCTTCTTGGTCACATTTGCCTATTTATTTATAGTCTTGTTTTTTTTCCCAGGACCTGAAGGGCACAATCCTTACTGGGGAGGAAGTCCCATTGAGGTCGGTGGGATTTACTTCTAAAGCTCACACTGCTGAGGACTTAATCGACTCTGACCGGATTTCAGCCGTCACGCATTTCATGTGCCTCCCCAGCCTTTTGACTTAGAAAGGTGGCTGCGTAAGCGATTAAAATGTCACAAAACAAAAGAGTATTATATCCTGTTGACAAATAGGCGGCACACACATACGCAAGACACAGACAAAAACGATAGCCTTTTTTTTTTTAACCAGAGTAGAGCCAGAGAAGGCAAGAAATAGGAGAAAATGCCACCGCTCTAAATATTTCCAAATGTTTAAACACTAGTCGCAGAGCATATCTGCATAACTGATGCGGAAATGCATCGGGCAAGACGGGTTTCAATGTCAGCAGGCCCAAAAGCCAATGCTAATTTGAACATATACTTGTATTGTTAGGGCAAAGTCTGAGTCCAGTGGCCCCTTTAAGACCAACAAAGTTTAATTCTGGGTATAAGCTTTTGTGTGCAGGCACACTTCTTCAGAAACATTGAAACAGACGTCCTCAACCATTACATATAGGTGGGGGGGGTTAGTTGCCAGGAAGGGCTAGTTAGAGTCCAGATGCATAAGTAACTGGGTGAGAAGTATAGCAAAGATGTAGGGTTGTCAACAGCCAATCTCCAGGTGACAGAGATCAGTTCACTGGGAGTAAATGGCCACTTTGGAAGGTGGACTCTCTGGCATTATGCCCCAAACCCCGCCCTCCTCAGGCTCCATTCCCAAAATCTCCAGGTATTCCCCAACCCAGAGCTGGAAACCCTACGAAGACGGGATTAAAGCAGTTGGCAAAACCTGTGAATAGCAGCACATTCGCATACTGTGCTCAAGCTTTGTTCTGTGGCTTCAGACCAACACGGCTACCCACCTGAATCTATCTTGTATCGCTAGGCCAGGGTAATTGTAGATTGGCCATCATTTTTCACTCTCCTGTGATTTCCTTGGTTTTCTGACAGCAGATGGAAGAGTTCTCATACAGCTATGGGAAACTGTTAAATAGCTCAATGGTTTTGACCCTTTCTACTTTTCCTTTCAGTTTCCTCCCCACATGTCCCCTCATATCAGAGAAATTACCCCTTTTAAAGTTAAAAATGGTTGTGTGAGTCTTTTTGGCCAATTCTCTATTTGTACAAATGTTGAACTCAACAACAGTATGATCACTGTTCCCAAGCGGTGCAATCACTTTTACATCTCTCACTTTTACATCTCTCTGTATTGTTTTTGAGAATGTATGTGATGTTTGTGTGTAGCATATTGAAAACCCAATAAATACATTAAAAATAATAATAATGTGGGAAATGTAGGTTGATTTCAGACGGTGTTTGTGAGGCGGTGATTTTTCTTCTGTGGATCAGCCCCTAGATAAACAGCCCGAGTAGCAGTGCCATCCTGAACTGAGTTACACCCTTCCAAGACCAGTGACTTCCATGGATTTAAGAAGGGGGCAAATCTGCTTAGGATGGCACTGAACTGGAGATCGCTTCCAAGGACTTGCTGGCCTTAAAAGTTTTAAAATCACTCTGACATATTTTATTGTGCAAGAAAAATGTAGAAGCGTTTTCAGGTTTTAAAAAATATAACTTATTTATATCAATTTATACAGAGAGAGACACCATCTTGAAGGGGGAAAAAAGAATACCTATAACAACAGAGGGAAATTAAACAGACTTTAGGATTCACAACCAACTTCAATGGAAAACGGAAGTCTTCCATGAATGGGGCTCTTTCTAATAGATAGAAAGAAAAGTTGTACATCTAACAAGAAGTCTGTGTCTATGGATATGCATAAATAAGCACACACATACACACAGACTGCCAGAACAACTCTCCCCATGTTGCAGATTTGCATATCTAAACTCTCATAACTCACTAAAACACTCCATCCAAAGAAGGACGTATTATGTTGATGCCATGAATCAGTCTTGGCTGGATCTCTGGTAAGAACCTGGCATCGCTTGCGCATTTTGGGTGACAAGCCACATATTTGCACGTTTCCGGTGGAAGTTTTTCATGGCGCTGCAAGGGAGTCAGGTCCAAGATACCTTTTTCATTCATGTACCAAGATCCTGCAATTTCTTTGGCGGGGCATGCATCTGGAGGCAATACCATCCTCATGAGCTTGGGCTTCAGCACAAACTGCAGCAGATCTTTCTTAAAGAAGTCCCAGGAGTTCTGTCGGAGGAAGACCTGACATAGCTCGTCGTCACTGAAAAGGGGAGCCCAAAACTGAGGATAAGGCCCTGTTTCTGTTTCTTCGACAGCCGTTCAGCCAGAACCAATTTGTTGTACTTACCTGGGATACTTGACCTTGATTTTGCATAATTTCATGATGGTGGCATCGTCCGCACATTCCTCAAGCTTGTCTTTTTTCAGACGGATGAAGTCCGCCCCTTTGCTGACCAAGATCATGGGACGGTTATCTTGCAGATTTACCTAAAGGGGCAGAGCAAACAGTATGTCTCCTTCAGTACAGCATGAGGTCCCACTCCCTACTGTTTAGAGCAGGGGTGGCCAAACTGCAGCTCGGGGGGGAGGGGCCACACGTGGCTCTTTCACATATATTGTGCGGCTCCTGGCAGGGCGGCTGGGGGAACGAAGGGGAGGCATGCCTCCCGGATCGGTCTTCCCTTCCCCAGACAGTGTTCCCCTCCCCGGGTAGGCTTGAGGTGGGGGGGAGCAGAGAAAGACAGCAACTTTAACTTTAAATGCGTTCTCAAAGCACACACCCCCACCTACAAATATCATTGGATAAATAGATACCATTATCAATATCTGTATTTACCCCTCTTGTTTTTATTTTTGGCAGTCTCATGTAATGTTAATAAAAAGCAAATCGGCATATTTTTCAGTAACGTGTGTAATATTTGCTCATGTCTTGCGGTTCTCAAACATCTGACGTTTATTCTATGTGGCTCTTACGTTAAGCAAGTTTGGCCACCCCTGGTTTAGAGCCAACAGGAATTATTGGGGTGGGGAGGCAAAGAAGTCTGCAGTTGGATAGGGAGGGACACCCAGTCATGCGGTTTAGGACTGAATCTGAACTTATCTATCGTGACATAAGACTTTTCTGCAGTCTCATTTTCATGGCTTTCCTGTTCCTGTTGCTTTGGCAGCGGCGGGGGGGGGGGGGGGTCTGTCCTGCATGTGTTTTGCTCCCTCTAGTGGTCAATTTGATATTACATTGTTTTCTGTCCTGACCACTTTGGAGTCAGGAAGCAATTTTTCTCCAGGCCAGTTTGGCCAGGGATCCTGGAGGGTTTTGGTCATCTTCTGGGGGTGGAACGGCGGTCACTGCGGGTGTGGAAGGGGAGGTATTTATGAATTTCCTGTATTGTGCAGGGGGTTGGACTAGATGACCCTAGAGGTCCCTTCCAACTCTACGATTCTGTATCTTCCTGGATTTTTATGCTGGACATAAAACGATGTAATATCAAATTGACCACTAGGGGGAAAACTCACCCAAAACAACAGGAACACGTAAGCGAGGAAAATGAGAACATGGAAGAGCTCATCAACAGTGATATTCAGTGGCTCGGGAGCCACATGTGCCTCTTCTGTGCACTGTTCCCCAATGTGGCACCTGAGCGCTGTGCCCCAATGTTTCAAGAAAGTGGGCAAGGTCCTCGCATAGTGGGGCTTGTAGTTGGCAGGTGGTTCCCACCTTGAAACAGCTGCCAGAGGAACAGGTAAGCTGTGAGCCTCCCTGTGGTACAGACTTCATGCTAAGGATGGGAGTAAATGTGGCTGTTTTTGTGGAAGGTAATTGCAAATGTGGCTCTCCATAAGCCACAGAGTCAGTAGAGAACCGGGCCAAAGAGCGACATGAGGGGGGCGCTTTTGGTGACAGGAAAACCCTGCAGTGATGTCTTACCTCTCTAGGAATTGCTGGAAACTCCAAGAGCAGTGCCACACTATTTCCAGCCTGGCCATGTTTACTTCTAGTCTGGCTGAGCATTGGGGGGGGGGCCCCTAGGGTTGGAAGAATCCTGGCGATCTGGGGCTGAAGCCTGGAGACGGCGGGGTTTGGGGAGAAGAGGGCCCTCAGCAAGGGCACAATGCCATGGTGTGTCCACCCTCCAAAGCATTTTATACAGGGGAAGTGATCTCTGTCATCTGGAGATCGATTGTAACTCTGGGGGATCTCCAGGCCCCACCTGGAGGTTGGCAGCCCTACATGGCGGATTTCCATGAACCCGCCTTCCCACAGCTATTAAATCGTGTAATAAACTATGTCGTTCTATGGAAATGAATTAGACTGGTTTTTAGGAAAAGTATTAGACTGGAGTATTGTGTGTGCAGTTCTGGAGGCCTCACTTCAAAAAGGATGTGGACAGAATGGAGCGGGTGCAGAGGAGAGCGACGGGGATGATCGTGGGTCTGGAGACTGAGCCCTAGGAGGAGAGGAAAGGCTGAGGGGCTTGGGAACGTTCAGTCTGGAGAAGAGGAGACTGAGGGGAGACAGGATGGCTCTCTTGAAGTATCTGAAGGGGTGTCATTGAGAAGAGGGCAGGGAGTTGTTCCTGTGGGCAGCAGAGGACAGGACTTGCAATAATGGGTTTAAATTAAGGGCGGGAAGGTACTCACTGAATATCAGGAAAAACTTTTTGACAGTCAGAGTTGTGCAACAGTGGAATCGGCTGCCCAGGGAGGTGGTGAGCTCCCCCTCACTGGCTGTCTTGAAGCAGCGGTTGGACAAACACTTGTCAGGGATGCTCTAGGCTGATCCTGCATTGAGCAGGGGGTTGGACTAGATGGCCCCTTCCAACTCTGGGATTCTGGGATTCTATGTTTAGATTTTTGCTGCTTTACACTGACAGATTCACAGCTGCCGTATCACACTGATAAATACATTGTGACTGCTCCAAGACCATACAGGAGAGGATGCGATATAAAAATGTTAAAAAAATTGTACGTTATTGCATATGCGGTGGCACACACACACAGGTCGCTTACACCATTTTAGCTAATTCCTGGAGATTTGGGGGTAGTGCTTAGGGAAGGGAAGGGAAGGGGTTCAGGGGGAATGTAATTTCATACCACCAATGCTGCCATTTTCTCCGGTAAATGATCTTTGTCATCTGGAGATCTGTTATAATTCCAGGACAACTCCAGGACCCAGCTTCACCCTAACACAGGCACAAAAAGTCTGGCCAGAGGCCTGGAATACACTTACTAAATAATCCCCTTTATACAGTTCATCCACTCTGATATACACAGCCGCAGCAGTAGAAGCTGGTATCTGTCCATAGGGTGTACAGTGTACCGATTTATTTCTCCCAACTCCAGATATAACGGTTTGTACGACGTCTCTGTCATCATCCGGCAGCCTGAAGAATGAACTAGAATTCAGAAGAGAATGGATTTAGAGTTAAAGCCTTTCTTTTACCCATTCAGGCTCACGTTGTTTCGTTTCTGTGCCAAAATGAGTGTTGGAAATTACTTGCTTTTCAACAATTTACTAGAGTTGCCAGGAAGTTTAGGGGCGGGGACATGGTAAAAACCATGGAGTTTCTGGCAATTCCTAGAGCTACCCACTGTCACTTCCAGGTTTCCCCCAGAAGTGAGGTAACGAAGCAACTGATGGTGCCAGGTCTTTTTCCTCCTTGCCAAGTGGAAGTGGGCAACAGGACCGGAGGACAGGGAATGCCCCACCTTAACTGGGGGACTAGTAAGTCTGGTTCTTTTTTTTTTTTTGCCATCAAGCAGCAGCTGACTTAAGCGACCCCATATGGTTTTCAAAGCAAGAGACATTCAAAGGTGCCATTGCCATTGCCTGCCTCTGCATAGCAACTCTGGTATTTTGTTGTAGTCTCCATCCAAATACTATTCAGGGTGGACCCCGCTTAGCTTCCAAAATCCTCAAAGGAAATGTGCTGGGTGAACTTGGTCTGGACGCACACAACCTAATCCACCTCACTGGCTTGTTGTTGTTCCTCATTTAAATAGTTTACATGGCTTTCCTACTGAGAAAGATTGAATAATGAGGGCATGAATAGAGTGAAAAGGGAGAGGGAACCCAGTTGCACCCAGGAGAGCCACAGAATAACAAGCCCAACAGAACACAAACTCTGTAGCAAGGCACACAAAAGCTCATATCTTGGATAAAACTATTGTTCTTAAAGATGCTTTGTATTTCTTCCGTAAGATTGAGGCAGCCAAGCAAAGCAAGCTCTCCTTCTTTCCCTCCCTCCCTTCAGGGAGGAGCCTCAGACAATGGAGGGGAAAAGGCTTGCTTTTCTTTCCTGTGCAATTGTGGCAGTCTGGACAGAAAGCAAGCTCTGTCTCATTCCCTCCCTCTGCCTGGGAGTGGGAGGAACCTCAGCCCGTGCAGGGAACAGAAGCTTGCCTATCTATCTCTCCTGAGCGATTGAGAGAGTCTGGCAAAGCAAGCTATGATGCAGCAGCAGAGCTAGAAGAAGCAGGAGACAGCCAATTCCACTGTGGACCTGATAGAATACCTCTGGGGGAGGCCTGATCCGGCCTGTGGGCTGCATGTTTGGCACCCCTGATCTAGGACCTCTTCACAGAGCATTTGTTGGATCAAGGCACTTGGGGAGGAGACAGGTTCTAGCTTCATTTTCCTTGATGGCGTGGAATAGCTTTCCCCATAGTCCTCACTGAGAGGGTAATCAGGTGCAGAGAAAGCCCAAACTCATGTAGTTCAAGGAGTTGTGCCGAACAGGGAGTTCGGGGTGGGGGGAGCTCTTCTTATGCAGGCATCAGAACAGTTGTGCCTTCAAGTCTCGCTTCTTCTATACAACTTTTAATAATATTTATCATGCCCATAAACCAGTGTGGTGTAGAGCTTAAAGGGATGGACTAGGACTGAGAAGATGTGGATTCAGTTCTCCGTGAAGGAGACTGGGTGACCTTGAGCTGCTCTTAGCCTACATTACAGTGTTGTTGTGACAGCCAGCGTGGTTTGGTGGCTAGAGTGTCAGGGCAGGATCTAATTCCCACTCTTCTCCGGAAGCATGCTGGGTAACCCTGGGCCAGTCACGCACTGAGGGCAGGAAGGCTCCCCCTCTCCTGGCTTTACACAAACTATGCAAAACTAGATTATTCAAGAGGGCTTTCTGCATAGGCAATAGACTTGCACTGTACTAAATGATTCACAGGGTTACTTAGGAAAATTAGGAGGAGGAGGAGGAGATTTTAGATTTATACCCTGCCCTTCACTCAGAGCAGCTTACAATCGCCTTCCCTTCCTCTCCCCACAACAGACACTCTGTGAGGTAGGTGGGGCTGAGAGAGCTCTGAGAGAACTGTGACTGACCCAAGGTCACCCAGCAGACTGCATGTGAAGGATTGCGGAATCAAACCCAGTTCTCCAGATTAGAGTCCCCCGCCCTTAACCACTACACCAAACTTGATCTCTTTAGGGTGCTACTAATCAGGGTGTTGCTATGGAATTTTGTATCATTTTAATGCTTTCACACAGACTGACACTTTCAATCCACTTTCAGTGCACTTTGCAACTGGATTTTACTGTGTGAAATGGCAAAATCCACTTGCAAACGGTCGCTGACATGGATTGAAACAGCATTATTTAGCATGTCTGAAAGTGTATTGCGATGCATTATGTTAATTTTTATGCTTTGCTTCGGTTCTGTTGTTAGACTTCTGGTTGGTTCTACAACCCAAATCCTATTTCATTGCTCATGGAATGTTGTCTCATCCATCGATTGCATTGACTCACTCTGTGTGCAATCTGCCTCGAGTACAAGTGAGAACAGTGGACTATACAGAACATAAATAAAATAAAATAACCTACATCAGAGGGTTGTTGTGAGAATAAACTGGAGGAAGAAGAGAATGATGTATATTGTTTTGGGTCCCCATTGAGAAGAAAGGCAGGGTATGGAGGAAGTGAATAAATAAATCAATAGTGAGGACAACGTATGCGACCCTGAGATTCTTGATGGAAGGGTAGAATAATGATGTAATGATAAAGTGCGTAAAAACATAGCACAGCGTCAAAGTTAAAATTAGAGGAGCCCTGCTATGGCAGACCCCAGTCTCTTTCCCAAAACCCAGGCTGAATTTCCCGCCAAAAGAAGAAGAAGAAGAAGAAGAAGAAGAAGAAGAGAAGATTGGATTTATACCCCGCCCTTCGCTACCCAAAGGAGTCTCAGAGTGGCTTACAAACTCCTTTCCCTTCCCCTCCCCACAACAGACACCCTGTGAGGTAGGTGGGGCTGAGGGAGCTCTGACAGAAACTGCTCTTTTTCAAGAATACCTCTGACAGAACCAGGGGTTGTTTCGTAGAAAAAGAGCTAGGGGAACTCATTAGCATAACTCATTAGCATATGCCACACCCCCTGACATCACCGGAAGTGTATCATATACCCCCAACAGTCCCATGAGGGGCCCGGCGGTGGACCTGCAAGGTCGGCGGGAGTGCAAGGAAGCCCCGCGAAGGCCCTCCCTGGCGCCAGGCAGGCAGGGGTGGGGAGAGGCAGGGAGGAAGCAACTTACCCTCCCTATTCTCCTGCCTCCTCCTGGCTGAACGAGGGCCGGAAGCGGGGTGGCCGGAAGCAGGGGGCGGGGCTTCGTCATGTGCCCTGCCCCCCGTACCTCACCCAGGGGAACTGCGATCCCTCGCGATCCCCCCCGAAATGACCTCTGGACAGAACTATGTTTTGCCCAAGGTCATCCAGCCACGTTCAAGTGGAGGAGTGGGGAATCAAACCTGGCTCTCCCAGATTAGAGTCCGCGTACTTAACCACTACACCAAACTAAAAATATTTTAGTTCCCCTCAGTGACGGAGTCATCCTCCAGTAGTGTGCAATTCTTCTTTGTTTGATAAGCTTAAATTATCCCACCCTGTCACAGATATTGGTTCAGGCTTTAGATCCAGTACAGGAACTTAAGGGAAATACAGGAGCTGTTCTGTTCTATAAATCCTTGTGAAATGGTACTTGAGGCGGATTAATTTTATAACAGCCTTTAGCTGCATGTGGAGGAGTGGGGCATCAAACCCGGTTCTCCCAGAGAAGAGTCCACACTCTTAACCACTACACCCAATTGGCTCTCTCCAAACTGGCTCTTTCCAATATTACAGCTTTTCACTAACTCCTGAGGTGTTTAAGCTTCTCCCCTTTATCACAGAACAGGGTTCTCTTCCCAACCCCTTTCATTGGCAGGAAGTTGTTCTCCTTGTCCCTAAGAAGCAATAATTCCTTTTACTATTTGGCTTGTGTGGGAGTTCCCTCTAACTCAAATGCTTCTCCAGTATCCATCGTCTGTATAACTCTGTTTTGTAGCTTTCTTGACTGAGGATCTAAATTCTCAGTTCAGCATTCTATTTTCTACAGTGGCTAACCAGATGTATTTGGTTGTGGGTTTGGTTTTGGTTTTTTGAGAAACCAACAAACATTGCACGAAGGACACAGCTGCCCCCACTATGAACCCCAAGCCAGCGGCCTTTCGACATGACACTGCCTTTGCACATGGAGGTTCCATTCCAGCCTTTCACCACCCTCTCCTTCTCCTTGACACGGTCTAATACCCACCCTAAGATTCTAAGAAACTCACTCTAGTAACCATCAGGGCACATTTTCCTTGATCAGCAGGTATATGCAGCAAAGACCAAAATGCCAGCTAATGTGTGACATGGGAGAGGCTGTTTCCAGGGCATCAGATCCAAAATAAGAAAAGAGAGCAATAGAAAAGGAAAAGGCACCCATTAGGGAGTGCTGCCCCCGAACAACATTCAGAGGCTTCGTGGCCCAAGGGCTGGGAAACACGGGCCTAGCAAAATCCATTGGCAGAAATGCCCAAGCAGGGCTGCCAGCTGCCAGTCTCCCTCTCCATGCCCTCGGCCCCAGGTGGGTTGAAAGACCTCCAAAGGCAACCTTTGTGGGTGTCCTTCATATCCCCGCTGCTCGCAGTACATCCTGGAAAGCCAACTCAACTCCACCCCCCCTCACCTGCTGTCAGCGGTATCCACTTTTATCACAACGCTTTTACAGGGCCTGCTGAACACAGAACTTTGTTTCCCAGCGTCTCGGTGTAACGGCTGGCGAGCGTAGCGGGCTTTGAGTTGGCTCAGCTCGTGTCCAGAGAAGGAGCTCCATCTGGTGCTTTTGAATCTGTCCACGTAAACAATATCTGAAACTAAGCATAGTTTTAAAAATTAGCCTCTTTCTCTTTATGGCAGGTGCGCCTGTCTACTACTCTCAGTTGGCACCTTGAAGATCAACAAAGTTTTATTCAAGGGATAAGCTTCCATGTTCATGCACACTTCTTCAGATGCAGTTGTATCTTTTTCATTTAGTATTTCATTGCATCTGGAGAAGTGTGCTTGCACACGAAAGCTTAGGGGTGGCCAAACTTGCTCAGTGTAAGAGCCGCCTAGAATAAACATCAGATGCTTGAGAGCCACAAGACATGAGCAAATATTACACACATGTTTTTATTTTAAAATATGCACATTTGCTTTTTATTAACATTAAATGAGACTGCCAAAAATAAAAACAGAAGGGGTAAAAACCGATATTACTAATAATATATATTTGTCCAATGATATTTCCTTGCTAATTATATGTATTTGTCTAAGAGAAAGAGAAAGAGAAAAAGAGAGAGAGGTGAAAAGAAAGAATTAAAGAGGTGGAAAGAAAGAGAGAAAGAGAGAGAGCCAGAGAACCAAGAAAGCAAATAGATGGGAGGGAGGAGGAAGGAAGGGAGGAAGGGAGAAAAAGTATGCCTCCCCTTCGCTTCCCCAGCTACCCTGCTGGGAGCCGCACAATATGTGCGAAAGAGCCGCATGTGGCTCCCAAGCCACAGTTTGGCCACCCCTGGCTTATACCTTGAATAAAATGTTGTTGGTCTTAAAGGTACCACTGGATTCAAACTTTGTTCTGCTGCTTCAAACCAACACGGCTACCCATTCGAATCTACTACTGTCAATATTTTGCTTAAAACTTTGTGGCCTTTGAGCTAGGGTTGCCAGGTTCCCCCTGGCCACCAGTGGGGGATGGGGGAGTAGGGTTGCCAGATCCAGGTTGGGAAAGTCCTGGAGATTTGGGGGAGGAGCCTGGGGAGGACAGGGACCTCAGTGGGGTGCAGTGCCCATAGAGTCCACCTTGCAAAGCATCCATTTTCTCTGGTGGAACTGATCTTTCTAGTCTGGAGACGAGCTGTAATTCCAGGATCCCCAGGATCTCACCTGGAGGTTGGCATCCTTTGTTGTGAGAGGTGGGAAATAAGTACAAACAAATACAAATGACCACTGATAACCAACCAAGACAGAGTGTTCCCTATAAAAGCCAACTTTAGCAAGGGAGGGAGATTCAAAGTGTTAACAACGGATAAACAGGGAAACCTTTTTTCCAGTTCTGTATTCTTCTGTGTAGTTTGAAAATGATAAATAAGAAGATAATTGGTGGTACTTGAAAATTTAATTGAGCAGGAGTTTTCAGGAGCCACAGCATGCTTCACCAGATTGATTTATACTTAAAGTTGCAAGCAACAGACAAGCAGGAGGGGTGAGATTTTAGAGAGGGAAGCCAGTTTGAAACACAGGCCAATCAAAGAGAAAACGATCCTTTCATAATTAAACAGGGGTTGAATTAAAATGTTTCCCTACTGGTTTCTGAGCAGTATGACTTTTCCATGTCAAATTTGTGTCCGTTTATACTTTTGCGTAGGGACTGTCCAGATTGTCTGCTGTAATCAGAGGAAAAGCATTGTTGACCCAGAATGGCATATATTTACACTGGAGGATGACCCCGAGATGCTCAGGGGTCCCCAACCTCTTTGAACCTGCAGGGACCTTCAGAATTCTGACACAGGCTGGTGGGCACAATTTTAAAATGGCTGCCACAGGAGGCAGAGACAACCACCAATTGTCAGGGAGCGAGGTCATGCATAACTAATAGTAACTATTCAACATTTCAGGCAGAGGCTCTGTTTAACAGGATGCCTTTTAAAATGAACATATTGTTTTTAAATATATTTTTCCTGTTCTACATATGTTTTGCTCCCTCTAGTGGTCAATTCAATATTCCATTGCTTTGCCTCCAGCACATCCTTTTGCAGATTTAAACTGCAGATTTTTATGCCGGACATAAAGTGACAGAAGATTGAATCAACCACTAGAGTGAGCAAAACGCGTGCAAAACAGGGGGGGGGGACACACCAAAGCAACAGGAACACACAAGCAAGGGAAATGAGAAGGAGGAAAAGTCGGATGTTGCCTATTTTAAAGTTGCTTCCAGAGAAACCAGCATAGCAAACAGTTGACTGTGGTGAGGAAGATCCACTATCGCCCAACATGGTTTTAGTAACCAAGCTGGCAAATGCCCGGTGTATCCAAACTCAGACTTAACCTACCATAATCCTGACATTTTTTCTCCTTAACTTGTTGTTTGCTCTTAGGAAGGTGCAGTTGTTTTGCGAGCCACTTGTGATAGGATGGGCAGTTGCTGAGATCGACCTGTCGTAAAACATCACAGGCCCCCTGTTAAGACGAAATTAAGCTGTGTTGATATTGTGGAAACTGTGCTGCCAAGTAGACCAGCAGGCAGAAATTTTATTTATTTAGATACATTTATACCATTTTGTACCCAAATTGGCTTAAGACATCATTCTAGCCTTCTGTGTTTTTATCCTTACAACAACCCTGTGAGGTAGGGCGAGAGATCCAAGGTCACCAAGTGAGCTTTGATGGCAGAGTGGGCTTCAAAACTGAGAATCCCACATCCTACTTTGACACTCTACCCACTACAGCATTCAATTCAGAACCTACATACGGGTAGCCTATCATATGCATAAGGGGCTTTTTTTGTATAAAGGTAATCTCAAAGAGGACTTTGGTTTGTTTGTTTATCATTTATATCCCACTTTTCTCCCCAATGGGCCCCCAAAGTGGCTTATAGCATCATTTCCCCGCCTCCATTTTATCCTCGCAACAAACTCCCTGGCACACTAGCCTTCGTCTCTATGGCTTCCATAGAGACGAATGCTAGAGTGTCACAACCTGGCCGCCATTTTGTCCCCAGCTAGCCGATTCCGAAAAAGCGGGGGTAGGGAGCTTAAATCAGGTAAACCCCTGCCCCCAGTGGGGGGCTGGCAACCCTATCCCTGTGAGGTAAGTTAGTCCGACAGAGAGTTCGGTCTAAGGCCACCCAAGGAGCTTCCACCGCAAAGTGGAGATTTGAATTTGTGTCTCCCAGATCCTAATCTGCCCCCTACACCATGCCTAATCTCAGAAAGGTTAGTAGCAAAAAAAAAAATTGTACATATTTTAATTAATAAAATTAAGTGTATGGTTTTTGTACGGTTAAAAAACAAATACAAAAGCACTTCCCCGTCATGCCAGGACCTGTGCATTCATTGTTCAGAACAGTGTAAGGGCAGGATTTTTTTGCCTCACCCCCCCATGCCAAAATGCCCCCCAATCTTGTTCTAATTTCAGGTGTATTTCAGAATGTGTGTGTGTGTGTGTGTGTGTGTGTGATTCTCTCTCCGCTTATGAAAGGGAAAGCAAAGTTCACTGGCAAGCACAAATACAAACAGATCTCACCTTTATAATAAAAGAGATGCTAGAGGATTCCCCGATGTCGCTGGTAATCACCTGCCCAAAGTGGAACCTCTCTATTCTGCAGAAATGGGCTATTTTCTCTACTGAGGCATTAGACAGAGTTTCAAAGATGTCAACTTTTCTGAAAATGAAAATAAACCACCCCTCAGAGACTCCTTTTGTATGTTAAATGAATTGTAGATGAAAGCCTAGCTGCAAATACTGCATTTGTAAGGTCCAGTAAGGTCCATAAAGGGCTGAAGAAAGGCCTCTTGGTCCAGCTTGCCCCAGCTACTAGCAGCCCTCTTTGATAACAGCTTACCAGCAACATTCACAGTAATGGCTAGTCTTCTTCTGAGGTGATTCCAAAAAAATAATCTGGCCGTACTGGTTTCAGTGGTGAGTGGCACATGTACTGACCGAACAAGGAATGTCTGAAGGGCAGAATAAAGCTCAGCATGACCCCAAAAGGATAAGGTGGAAAGATTCCTATTGGAAAACGCTGCAATGCAGCCAATGCCGTGGATAAGAAAAAGTGGGTGTGTGACGGATTTCAAAGAAAAGCAGGCTTCTTAAAATGCTGTGTCAGAGAGTCAGGGAGTTCAAGAGTTAATCTTCCCTGGAGAGAAGAGTTTATGTGATTGGCTACTCTACTCTCTCTCTGATTGGTCAACATCAGCTGAGAGAGGAAATAAAACAGCTGATCTGGAGGGAAAAGAGGTCTTTCGCCCTAAAGTCTTTATCTGAAAAGTAATGTCTGAATCAGTAACAAGAGGTGTTCTGAGGGTAGAGACATTTGGGAGTTAGTGTTTTCTGACAGGCAGGGCTAT
>NW_015163627.1:615799-621304 GCF_001447785.1 Gekko japonicus
AACGGAGTTCTGGCTGGCTCCCAAGTTGGCCACGCCCAGCAGGAACTCATTCGGATTGGCTACAATTAGGGGTGTATGGCCTAACATGCAAAAAGCCCTGGGTTTTGACAACAAACAAGGTAAAGAGAATAAGAAGGAAAAGGTGGGTGTGGCTGGATGACCACACTTCTGGTAACATGGGGTGTGGCCTAATATGCAAATGAGCTGTGCTGTCAGGGTGTGGCCTAATATGCTAATGAGTTTCTGCTGTTGGGTATGGCCTATTATGCTAATGAGTTCCTGCTGGGCTTTTTCTACAAAAAAAGCCCTGCTGACAGGCAATAGTCAGAAAAGTATTTCTACAGAGAGAAGAAGAGAAACCTCATTGTCTTAAATATATTAAAACTCCTCTGAAAGAATTTAGATTCTCAGGCAGGAAAGCTACAGAACAGCCTTATACAGACAAAGGATACTGGAGAAGGATTTGGCAGGAGGTCTGGGTAGTTAGAGAGACCTCCCATACAAGTTAAATAGTAAAAGGAGTTATTTCTTCTTAGGGACAAGGAGAATAACTTCCTGCCAGTGAAAGGCATTGGGAAGAGAACCCTGATCTGTGATAAAGCGGAGAAGCTTAGACATTTCAGGAGTTAGTGAAAAGCTGTAATATCTAAAGGAAAACCTAGAACTCTGAAGGAAGATATTAATCTAGAAACTTTGAGCAGACACTGTCCTCCAGAAGAAACATTAATAAGAACTGTGTTAGGGCCAAAATATACTGAACAAAGTACTTCTAAGAATTCATCTCTATATATTAGAAAGTTTTTACCTCAGCAATCGAAAAACTTGACTACCCCTATCATACACATATTCACTGCCTGTTTAATAAAATCTTTATTCTGTTTTTGAAAGTTAATCTGCCTTGTGCCATTTCATCATAGTTTATAAAATAGGACAGCTCCTGTCTTTTCCTCAAATTCCTGTACTGGGTCTAAAGCCTAAACAAAGGGTGGGACAGTTTCAGGTTTGTATCAATAGAGAAGATATACACGCTACCGTAGAGCGACTCAGTCACTGAAGGGAACTGAAGTTTAGGCGGGGAAAATCTGTCAGACAGTTGGGGAGATACAAATCAGACAAAGTAGTGTTTTTCAACATTAGTTTTTTTTCATTTTGCTACACTGGAACAACAATCTGTCCTTGTTTAGGAAAGACCACACCATAGCATCATGATCCGAAAAAAATCTGCTCCCCCCCCAGTGTTGCCAACTCTGAGTTGGGAAATTCCTGGAGATTTGGGGGTGGAGCCTAAGGTGGCAGGGTCTGGGGAGGGCAGGGAGGGACCTCAACAAGATATAGTGTCAGAGTCTAGCCTCGAAAACTGCCATTTTCTCCAGGGGAACTGATCTCTATTGTCTGGAGATCAGTTGTAATAGCAGATTTCCAGGCCCCACCTGGAAGTTGGCAACCAACCTGATGTCAATATTGTCTACTCAGACTGGCAGCAACTCTCCAGGGTCTCAGGGTGAGGTCTTTCACATCATCTGTCAAAGCACAATTTCCAACAATGTACAGATCCTACATCCACACAGGAAAGCATGAATATACACTGTCATGAAGTTCAACCCAGTAAGAAAACGAGCAATGAAAAATGCAATCATAGAGGCTGACAGGAGGAGGGAGACTTTACCTCAAGTAGTTATACCGAGTCAGGAATTCTCTGTGAAGTTCCTGGTCCAATTGATAGCCGAAAAAGTCTTTCTTATCCACAACCAACAGTTCCGTATCTTCCATACAGACCACAGTGGCAATTCGCGTCGCGTCTTTTATGAGGGCCACTTCCTATGAACAGGTGGGAAGAACACATGCATGAGTTAGAGCTGTCTGCCAAAACGAGAGGCCTCCGGGCAAATATCTGTCTGGTTACACCAAAAGGGCGTAGGGTTCGTCACTTCAGCAGCTTTTACCAGGCCTGACTCACCTCTCAAGCAGTTTTCCCTTTTCTCTCTGGTATCCTTCGTTTCCCGCTCAGTCCTCTGGATTTCTCACCATCCCAAGCCTCAGTCCTTGTTACCTATGCTCCCTCCACTCCACTTCTACAGCTGGATGGCTTCCGGTCCTTTGTTTCTTGACTCCTCCTTAGCCAACTGGGAGACCATTAAGAGCCCAGCTGCTCAGTCAGTGGTGGGCAGATCTTACTAGGATCACGGTGGCTCGGTCAGGGACTTTTCCACCTGGCCTCTACCTTGGTGACAGTGGTAGAGTTCAACCAATCAGCATCATCCAAAGACGTCACCATCAGTACCGCTGCAATATATCGTATTACAGTACAGACCTGGGTACCAATTTTTACCAAAGAAGGATAAATAAAGCAGGGGGCAGGTTAGTTTCTTTCTGTCCAGGTCACTGAACAGTCTGAAGCCAAGCCTGGGGAGGGGGGGCTTCAGTCAATCCGAGTATGTACCTTCTATTTCCCTAAACTGTTAACAGCTTGAAGTACAAGAGGATAGAGATCAGATATGCAGGGTCGGTTGTTAATACACTGACAAATTCTCGCAGACTATTGCAGGTCTCCGACATTTTGAGCACCCATTCAGAAGGGCTGGTTCCAGGTCTCAGTAGGCCCTGGTCAGAGAGTCCCCAGGGGGCCCTCCCCTGCTTACCGTGTACCCCACACACACCTCCCTGCCCACCTGTCTGTGTTCTCCTCTCTTCTTCCTCCTAGCCATCTATCCTTCCCCCATCATAAGAACATAAGAGACGCCAACGTTGGATCACGCCAAAGGCCCATCCAGTCCAACACTCTGTGTCACACAGTGGCCAGAAAAACCAGGTGCCATCAGGAGGTCCACCAGTGGGGCCAGGACATTAGAAGCACTCCCACTGTTGAACCCCCCCCCCAAGCACCATCCACATGCTCATTCCACCCCGGGCCCCCCCCCCCCCCCCCCCCCCCCCCCCCCGTTGATGTTGATCAGTGTGTGCTGCAGCAGGAAGTGTGGGTGGTGGGAGGACACACAACAAGAACCCCACTGAGCTCCTTGTCCTCCTCAGGCTCTGTCCTCAGATCTCCAGAAAATTCTCAACTTGGATCTGGCAACCCCACCCCCACCCCCCCAATCCTCCATCGGTGGTGAAGGGGGAACTGGCAACCCTACCTCAGGGTATGCTGACGGCCAGGCCTGGTCCACTCCACATGGGATGGTTGAAAGGTCTGGTTGGCAACTCACTTTTAACAGGCTTTGCTTGAACTCCCTGCAGTGAGTTGTTTCACCTGCTTTGTAGATTAAGGGGTGCGGGGAAACAGAGGCTGGGGCTAAGGCTGCAACTGCACATTATAACCGCTATGCAATGGGTTCGTATGTACATGTAAAGTTATACCTGAGCATCAGTTCCCCATACCAGGGAAGCCTTACAGTTAGATGCAGCTGACTGACTACAGTGAGAGGATCATAGATACATAGAGTTGGAAGGACCTCCAAGGTCATCTAGTCCAACCCCCTGCACAGTGCAGGAAATTCACAAATACCTCCCACACACACACACACAGTGAACCCTGTGCCATGCCCAGAAGATGACAAAAAACTCCTCCAGGATCCTCGGCCAAACTGGCCTGGAGAAAAATTGCTTCCTGGCCCCAAGGTGGCAATCAACGTTTCCCTGGTCGTGTAAGAAAGGGCCACAAGATCTAAGCACTGAAGCAGCCCTTCCTGCCCTCCCTCTCGTGATCTGCTGAAGTCCACAGAATCCGCATTGCTGTCAGATGGCCATCTAGCCTCTGCGTGAAATTCCAAGAAGGAGAGCCCACCACCTCCCGAGGACGCCTGTTCCACTAGCCTCTGTTTGAGAACCTCCAAAGAAGGAGAGCCCGCCACCTCCCGAGGAAGCCTGTTCCACTGAGAAACCGCTCTGTCAGGAAGCTCTTCCTAATGTTCAGCCAGAAACTCTTTTGATTTTGTATTATGAAATAGCCTTCTAGACTGCACGTAGATAAGAATGGTTCCAAGAATTCAAAATCTGACTATCACTGATTAACAGTATAAATCCTCGGGGTACTTAGCAGACCACCTCTGATCCAGTCCTTCAGCTATGATGATCGTCAGACAGGCTGTATTCTGACATTAAGTGGATGAGCACCAAAGATAGGGCTTTGCCTACTATGGCCCCCCACATAGAAGTTTGCCTGGTGCCAATCTCACTGGACTTTAGTTCTCTCTGAGTCCGCTTAAATTCCATTTCTGTTGTCGCTATTGATTGCCTCTCCTTCGTCTTTTGTTGATTGTTTTAATGCTGCAGTCTGATGCCATTCTGCTTTTGATTGTTTTGGAAGTGGCTTGATTTTATTGTGATTTACCCCTTGTTGTATATTATTGTTTTAATATTGGAAGCTGTCATGAGTAGGGTAGGGTAGGGTTGCCAGATCCAGGTTGGGAAACTCCTGGAGATTTGGGGATGAAGTCTGTGGAGGACTGGGAGGGGCTGTAGATCTAGAGTTGCCAGGTCTTACTGGGCTTAAGAACATAAGAGAAGCCCACGTTGGATCAGGCCAATGGCCCATCCAGTCCAACTCTCTGTCACACAGTGGCCAAAAATACCAGGTGCCATCAGGAGGTCCAGCAGTGGGGCCAGGACACTAGTAGCCCTCTGTTATGTAGTGGGTTGCCGCATGGATAAACGACCGACGACGACGTGGTGCATAGCACGCTTTATTTGGTACACAACAAGAATAAGGAACAAATGGCCAGCAAGCCAACTATATACACACCTGGGGACACACCCCTGGTCACCATTGGTGGGTTTGAATCTCCCGCCACGGTTCCCATTGGTTCCCCAGTGGAGGGACTAGGAGCCTAGTCCC
The DNA here is from genome assembly GCF_001447785.1 of Gekko japonicus. Classification (NCBI taxonomy): domain Eukaryota; kingdom Metazoa; phylum Chordata; class Lepidosauria; order Squamata; family Gekkonidae; genus Gekko; species Gekko japonicus. The sequence goes on from NW_015163627.1 coordinate 620,634, forward strand.
TATTGTTCTTTCAGAGCGAAGCTCTGGCTGTTCGCTGGCCCCTGGTGGTGGTCAGCATACACTACATCCCTCCCCCCATAGTTCGGACCCACCCTAGGTGACGTAGTCCTTCAAATAAGATGGAGACCGTCGCTCTCTCGTGGACCGTCGGGGGGGTGGTACTGGGGCCTCGGGGGCCCTGTCAACTGTGTCGGGGTGTGTTACCTGTGGAGGCCCTTCTGGCTCTGCAACTCCTGCAGTTGGGCCCTCTTCCGCGATCGCAGGTGGACTCGGTGTCCGGATCGGCTGTTCTCCTGGGGTGGAGGCCGGCTCTAGGGGTGGCTGCGCGTCCTCCTCGAGCGCCGGCTGCAGTTCTGGGCTCCCCGTGCTGGTGTGTTCTGGGAGCATGCGCCACCAGAGCTGATCAACGTGTCTCCGAAGTACTTGCCCGCACTCCGTCGACACTTCATACATACAGGTTCCCAGTGGACGGATGACGCGGCCCGCCAGCCATGTGGGCCCCCTGCAAAAGTTCTCGGCGTAGACCGTGTCTTCCGGAAAAAACCCTCGGGGAGCCTCCCGCTGCTCGGTCAAGCCACTCCCCTCCGGAGCCCGATCTGGGTGCAGGCAGTCCAGCAGGGTCCGAGGTCTCCGGCCCAGGAGGAGCTCCGCTGGGCAGCGGCCGCTTACCG
>NW_015163627.1:622651-650918 GCF_001447785.1 Gekko japonicus
CTTTACGTTCCGGAACGCGGTGGCCTGACAGGGACCCCACACCCAAGGGGCTTGTTTGTCCAACAAGCGGTGGAGGGGTTCTGCTACCGCCGCCTTGTGGGGGAGGAAGGCGTGGTAAAAGTTCAGGATACCGAGGAATGCCTGCAATTCCGCTTTGGACTTCGGCGGCGGCGCTTCCACAGTCGCCTTTACTTTCTCGCGGGTTGGGTGGAGGCCCTCAGCGTCCACCGTGAATCCCAAAAAGTTCACCTTCAGCCCAGTGTCCTGGAAACGGCTGAGCACGGAGCGAAGGCGGGCGGCGAAATCAGTGGGCGTGGCGGCGGCGATCCACACATCGTCGAAGAAGGGGGTGATGCCGGGAATCCTTTTAAGGAGGGAGTCCATGAGTTGTTGGAACAGGCCGGGTGCCACGCTCACTCTGAAGCTCAGTCGCTTCACACGGAATGCCCCCCGGTGTGTGACTATGGTTTGCGCTTCCGCAGTTGCCTCGTCTACGGGCAACTGTTGGTAAGCCTGGGCGAGGTCCAGTTTACCAAAAATCTTAGCCCCGCCCAAGATGGCCAGAACATGGCTGACTACAGGGACCGGGTACGCGTGGTCCTGTAGCGCCTTGTTCAACTTGCATTTATAGTCCGCGCAGATGCGGACTGCCCCATTTGGTTTCTTAACCACGACTATGGGAGTCTCCCACGCCGCGTGGGAGACTGGCTCCAGGATGCCTTGTGCTACTAGGCGGTCCAGTTCCTCGTCGATCTTAGGCTTAACCGACAACGGAACCGTCCTGGCTCGCATTCTTATCGGGGCCACCGAGGGATCTAAGCGCAAGGTCACCGGGGGGGCCCGTATATCTGCCCAGAGAGTCATTGAAAACGGCGGGGAACTCGCAGCAAATCTCTTTGAAGTCCTGGGTCATGCACGCCTGTACTCCTTCAACAGTGATGCCCAGGGGTTCAAACCAGGCCCACCCCAGTAAGCTGACGAGGTTGCCCTCGACCACTATTAAATCCAGGTTCCTTTTAAAGTTCTTAAACTGCACCCGGAAGGTTCCGACTCCTCTGACCGGCACCGGGTTGCGCTGGAAGTCCCCAAGCACCAAGAATACAGAGCATCACTTGCCCCAGACTGAGAGTTCTTATCTATACCTTGTGGCTAATAGCCACTGATGGACCTCTGCTCCATATGTTTATCTAATTCCCTCTTGAAGCTGTCCCTCTGCTCCATATGTTTATCTAATTCCCTCTTGAAGCTGTCCATGCTTGTAGCTGCCACCACCTCCTGTGGCAGTGAATTTGTGCGGGGGGGCTCCCGGCTCCGAGTCTGGATCTTCCAGCGTGCATGCAAAGCGTGCATGCTGCATGATGACGTTACCCACTTCCAGGTTACATCATCATGCTGATGCTGCAGAAGGGAGCTGTTCAGGGGTGGGGCTTCCCCTGCTGGCCAACTGGCCACCAGGAGATTGGAGCCCCCAAAATCGGGGGAACCCCTGCCCCAACCAGGGGTCCGGCAACCCTATGTGGCTTAGTGGTAGAGCATCTGCTTGGCATGCAGAAAGTCCCAGGTTCACTCTCCAGCATCTCCATTTAAAAGGACCAGGCAGTAGGGGATGTGAAAGACCGCTGCCTGAGACCTTGGAGAAGCACAGCCAGTCTGAAGAGACAATACTGACTTCAATGGACCAGATTCAGTATAAGGCAGCTTCATGTGTTCATGAGGACAAGAACCTCAGTGGGATACAATGCCACAGAGTTCACCCTCCAAAGCATCCATTTTTTCCCGGGGAACAGATCTCTGTAGTCTGGAGATGAGCTGTAATTCCAGGGGATCCCCAGGTCTCACCTGGAGGCTGGCATCCTTCATCGTGAGAGGTGGGAAATAAACACATCATTTTCCAATCTGTTTCGACACAAGCGGCTATAGATGACACTCACGCCAAAGCAAGAACCTCTCCGAAGGACGGTTGGGGACGCTTCCACAAAGGCGCTGCTCCCATCCTCGTCATCGGTGACCGCAACCATGCCAGCAAAGATGAAGTAGAAACTGCCCCCGAGGTGCCCCTTTTTGATAATCACTCTCCTGCGTCCAAATCTGAAAGGCAGGAACACAGATACCCACTCGAGTGAGCAGTAATTAGAACGAAGTGGGAGGCCTCAGCCAGGGTTTTGCCGAGGGTGGCCCGCTCCAGGTCTGGAAATTTCTGGAAATTTAGGGGGTGGAGCCTGGGGAGGGCGGAGAGAGACCTCAAAGGTGTATGATGTCTTAGAATCCACCCTCCAGAGCGGCCATTTTCTCCAGGAGAACTGAGCTGTATAGTCTGAAGATCAGTTGTAATTCCGGGAGATCTCCAGGCCCCGCCTTGAGGCTGACAAGACTAGGTGAAGGGTTGCCCACGTTGGGTTTGGAAATTCCTGGAATTTAGGTGAGGGAGCCTGGGGATAATGGAGTTTAGGGAGAAGAGGGGCTTCAGCGGGGTATAACATGGGATGCCAGCCTCCAGGTGGGACCTGGCGACCCCCCGGAATCCCAGCTCATCTCTGGACTGTAGAGACAAAGGTTCCTCTGGATAAAATCGATGCTTTGGAGGGTGGAATCTATGGCCCAACCTGCATCTACCATTTGCTCCGCTGTTTTACCAAACCCACACTGGTACCACGCCCATAGCTACAGTGGGGCATCTCAGGGCCTGGCCCCCTGACTTACTGCCAAGGCCCCCTGACTTCCCATCCAGCCCAGGCACTCCCTTGGGGGGGGATGTAGGGGTGTGTGCGGAATGCCCCCTGACTTATTTAAAGCCCCCCCCCCCGAATTTTAAAAAACCCTGGCTACGGGCCTGACTGGAACAGAAAAAGATGCGGCTCAATACCCTGGGCCAACGCCTGACTGCAGAGTCACCTCTGTACATCACCCCTGAATGGCCATAAAATGGCCCTAAATATATGCCGATGGCTACCATAAAACCGAGAGATCAAAGGAAGTGAGAGCGGCATGCAGTCTGGAGGCTACCATAGAATCTGACAACAGATCAAAGTGAAAGTGGCATGCAATAGGGAGGGGAAATTCTGCTCCAGCCTGGGTTAGGTAAGACAGCGGAGCAAATGCTAGATGCAGATTGGGCCTATGAAACTGTGCCCCACTGGGGTCCCCATCCTCCCCAGGCTCCACCCCCAAATCTCCAGGAGTTTCCCAACCTGGATCCGGCAACCCGAACCCCCCCCCCGATTCCCTGCCGGTGGCCAGGGAGGAACTGGCAACCCTAATAGCGCCACAGAGTCCACCCTCCAGGGGAACTGATCTGTGTGGTCTGGAGAACGCTTGTAATCATGGAGGATCTCCAGGCTCCCCCTGGAGGCTGGTACTGTGGAGGTATTTAGTTAAATGAATACATTTTACAGAAGTGTCATTTGCTTTGTTTGTATGTAAAGGGGGAAAGTACAGAGCGGGTTCCCGCACCATACAGTGTGCCTTACCACTAGGCTTACAACAACAACAACAACAACAATACAGTCCACAGTAAACAATGACCAAAAAACAGCAAATAACAACTGTGTACTGCAAAAAAGTTTACAAAAGTTTACAAAAAGAGACTTCAACACAAAAGTAATTCAACACATGTAATCCATCATAGGAAAATACAAAAGTCCACAATATCCCAAAGGGAAAGAACAAAGTCCAGAATAGAAATTTCTCAAAGGGAAACAATGAGGTCTGGAATAAATATCAACACTTTTCCTAGGTATTGTTCAGTGTTTCGGACTTCTGGTCCTTCCTCAGGAACAAAAAGCCATTACAGGAAGTCTCATTGCAATTTCTTAACAGGCAAACATTATTCAGTTTCTATATGGGCCAGGTCTCCTAAGCTTTAGAAATCACATATCAAGGTTGCTATTATGTAAGTTGGACCAAACATGCCTCTAGGCTTGCCAGCTCGGGGTTGGGAAATACCTGGAGATTTTGGGGGTGGAAAGGGCAGGGTTTGGGGCGGGAGGGACCTCAGCAGGTTTTAATGCCATACAGTGCCTCCAAAGCAGCCATTTTCTCCAGGCGAACTGATTTTGGTCACCTGGAGGTTGGCAAGCCTAATTAGAGGGGCAAAATTACAAATTGCTTAAACTTTCTCCCAAATTATGGACGATAAGGGATGGCCACTCCACACTGTTACATATTTTACTTACAATTCTGAAGCATCGCTCCTTATTTTACAATATCCAACACATCTGTGTATCCATAGCTTTGATTTGGCAGTAAGCTCTTAGGCCATGCAGAAACTATGGAATTAGTTTCTCTGTTAATGTACTACAGTGATTCCCATAAGAAGGGCTGAAATCTACACATATTGGATGCTCTACTCTGCATCTTGGATGCTCTGCTCTACATCCCTCAAAGCAGGGAGGGCCCCATGTCCTGTTGATCAGGCGTCGTTTCGTAGAAAAAGAGCTAGGGGAACTCATTAGCATAAATCATTAACATATGCCACACCCCCTGACATCATAAGGCCCGGCGGTGGACCTGCAAGGCCGGCAGGAGTGCGAGGAAGCCCCACCAAGGCCCTCCCTGGCCCCAGGCAGGCAGGGGTGGGGAGAGGCGGGGAGGAAGCAACTTACCCTCCCTCTTCTCCTGCCTCCTCCTGGCTGAATGAGGGCCGGTAGTGGGGCGGCTGGAAGCAGGGGGTGGGGCTTCGTCATGTGCCCCGCCCCCCGCACCTCACCCGGGGGAACTGCGATCCCCTGCGATCCCCCCCGAATCGACCTCTGCTGTTGATTCTGACACGTACACCCACCCGTCCCCCGGACAATGTTTTGCGGTCACACTGACCTCTTGCTGCGCTGTTGTTCCCGCTGTCATTTTATCCGCGACATTTTGTATGTGTAATGATCATCAGGAAGGAAGGAGTGAGGAATGGGATGCCCAGAGATTCCCTGGTACAGCCACGCTATGGCTGAAGGAGGTGGGTCAATACTGATTCTGCACTGGCTTTTCCCTCTGTTGTTTTACCAAACCCACCTTGGAACAGAAACCCCCCTCTGCATTGCATGCCGCTGTCGCTTTCTTTGATCATTGGGTTTTATGGTAGCCTCCAGACTGCAGGCTGCTTTTGCTTTCTTTGATCATCGGGTTTTATGGTACCTTCTGCATAGATTTATGGCCATTCGGGGGTGACTTTGCAGTCAGCACAGTGTTGCCCCGGGGTGTTTGAATGTGGTTTTGAGCTGCACATTTCCCCTCCCAGTTGAGAAAATGTGGAGCGAATGCTAGATGCAGAATCGCCCACTATCATCACCCAGGAAGCACAAGCCAGTTCCTGAGCCCCCAACTTTAATTAACCTGCATTTGTAAGGAGCACCAATTGTTTGAGCCATCATTATTGTTGTCGTCATTCTATTTATTATTCTAGAAGCTCATAGCGAAAAAATGCATTTGCATCTTTTTGAACATCAAGTGAATTTAATCTAGGGGGGAAATTGCATTCAACGCATCAGCTGTCTAGAAAACAACTGGATACAAAAACATTAATTAAACTAGTCTATTCAATGAATTGCCGTGACCTGGATAGCCCAGGCTAGTCCAGTGACCAGTCTGGTCAGATCTCAAAAGCCAAGCAGGGTCGGCCCTGGCTAGTATTTGGATGGGAGACCTCCAAGGAATACCAGGGTCATGATGCAGAGGCAGGCAACAGCAAACCACCTCTGAACGTCTCTTGCCCTGAAAATCCTACGGGGTTGCTAGAAGTCAGCGGTGACTTGACAGCAAAAAAAGAGAAAGAAATCAATGACTACCCAGCTGTCAGGTGTCTAGCTCATTAAAAGGACACATTCTGAATCGCCACGCGGCAATTAGCGTGTCTTTTAAAATGTACCGTTCAAAGCGAACCACTTTAGCCAGAAGATACTGAAGAGTTGGACTGTAGTCGAGGAAACTTTTCAGGGCCAGCAAGCGGTTTCTTAAATATCTTATTTCAGCCTCAGTCCTCCACTCAGGCGGCTTCTTGGTTATCTGGATTGCTTTGAAAGGAAAATGATCCTGAAAAGAAACCAGACAATTCCTACAGTAAATTCTTATGAACTTAGGCAGATCATGAGAGGGAGAGGGCAGGAAGGGCTGCCTCAGTGCTTAGTTCTCGTGGCCCTTTTTTACACGCCCAGGGAAATGCTGGTCACCACTTTGGGGTCAGGAAGCAATTTTTCTCCAGGCCAGTTTGGCCAGGGATCCTGGAGGGTTTTGTTTGTCATCTTCTGGGCATGGAACAGGGGTCACTGAGGCTGTGGAAGGGGAGGTAGTTGTGCATTTCCTGCATTGTGCAGGGGGTTGGACTAGCTGAGGTCCCTTCCAACTCTATGATTCTATGATTCTAAACAACTGTAGTATAGAGATGATATCCCTGCGCTGATGCAACAATGGTAGCGAACACAATGAAATACTGCTAAGAGCTCAGGACGTGCAATATGCAACTTCCTGGAGCTTTGGGGGGGAGCAGAGTCTGGGGAGGAAGTCGTATGGGGAGGGACCTCAGCAGGGCACAGTGCCATAGGGCCCACCCTCCATAGCAACCATTTTCTCCAGGGGAACTGATCTCTTGTCATCTAGGAGTAGGGTTGCCAGCTCTGGGTTGGAAAATACCTGGAGCCTTTAGGGGTGGATCCAGGAGAGGGTGGGGTTTGGGGAAGGGAAAGGCCCTTCAAAGCAGCCATTTTCTCCAGGGGAGCTGATCTCTGTCAGAAGGAGATCAGTCGTAAAAGCAGAAGATCCCGAGGCCCCACCTGGAGGCTGGCAACCCTATCTAGGAATCAGTTGTATTTCCAGGAGACTGACAGGGCCCAGCCTGGAGGTTAAGTACCCTAAATAGAAGACCTACAGGGTGAATCCAATCACTGTGTTAAAAAAAAAGAATACAACCACCACCACCATCTTGAAAGTCAGAAAATTATTGGTTAGATCCGGGGTGTCGAACTCATTTGTTATGAGGGTCAGATCTGACATAAATGAGACCTTGTTGGGCCAGGCCGTGTGTGTCATAAAATGTAATGCCAGGTAGCAGAGATATAAACTTTATAAAGGACACAAACACAAAGGTTTTTTTACTTAAAATAAAAACATGCTTAAAACAATAACTCTGTAAGCTGCAAACCTACTTTTGATTTATTGACATTCACCACAGAAATCTCATGCTCAAAGTTCTGAGTCTAGGACCCAGGTTAAAACATGAAATGGCTGAGTGATTAAGAGAGTCTGGCGAAGCAAGCTATGGTGTAGCAGCAGCAGCAGCAGAACTAGAAGCAGGAGATGGCCCACTGCAGGCCTAATGGAAGCCCTCCGGGGGCCTCATTCAGCCCCCGGGCCGCATGTTTGACACCCCTGTGTTAGATTGTCAAACTAGGATCTGGGAGAGCTGGGTTTAAACCCTCTGTAATGATTCCTTGCTTTAGTGAGTGTGTGTCTTTAAATGTTTGGTTTGAGTGCAGTGCTGGAAGGAGAGTGATAGAGGGAGACAAGTGTGCTGAGAGTGTGGAAGGAGTTGTTCTGAGTGAATCCTTGTGTGTCTTGAGGGAATTCAGTGAGTGATATGACAGAGTTCTGTGTGGAAACTTAAAGAGTTCTGTGTATGTGTCCTTGGAACGTGAAGAGTGGAAGAGCTATGAGGAGAGTCTGTGTGACTATAAAGTTTTGAGAGTCCATAAGACAAAGAGCTTAGCCAGTGTGGCTGCCCACATGAAAGAATGGTGTGGAATTTTAGTGTCAGAAGGACTGTGTGTGATACTGACCATGTTATATTTACAAGTTCTTTATTCCCAAAACAGTTAAAGATAACCAGCAACTTATTTTTGTTCTTTAATCAATAAATCAAATTTTGTTTAAGTAAATCCCAGATTTCAGTTAAATCCTTCCTCAGGGCCACATAAACCTCTGAAATGCCCAGACCCTAGGTCACATTACCAGCAGCAGACACAATAGAGTTTCAGGAGACAACTAGTCTACCCTTGGAGAAAGAAGGGAAAGATGAACTAGAGGGCGAGATTACAGTTAAGGAAATAAGAGACGTAATAAAAGAATTTTAAAAAGGCAAATCGCCAGGGCTAGATGGTTTTACAGGCGAATTCTACAAAGAAATGATAGAGATTATAAAACCCGAATTGCAGGTAGTATTTAATGAAGTTTTGAAAGGGAAGAAGGTCCCTGATACATGGAGAGAAACAGAAATAATATTGATTCTAAAACCTCAGAAGGATCCAGAAGAAGTAGGTTCGTACAGACCTATAAGCCTCCTAAACCAAGACTACAAGATCTTTGCCAAAATACTGGCAAATAGACTAAAGAAAGTAATTCCGACAATCATAAAAGGGGATCAATATGGGTTCATTAAAGGTAGAAATATAGCACACCCCATTAGAAACATCCTGTCTTATACCATGGCCAACAAAAGAAAATAGGACTATTAAAATTGGATGTGTATAAAGCCTTTGACACTCTTTCACTCTTTCAAATGAATATTTATGGCAAATAATGAAGAAAATAGGGATAGGGAAAGGGTTCTTTCAGGCAATTCAGAAGATATATAAAGGAGGGAATGCGAAAGTAAGAGTAAACAATGAACACTCACAAGCATTTCCCATACAAGGAGGAGTAAGACAAGGATGCCCACTATCTCCACTTATATTCATAATAGCAATAGAACAATTAGCGGAACGGATTAGAAATTTATTTTTAAAAAAACATTACCAGCAGCAGAGAGAGATTTTTGGAATTTTGAATTCCTGGTGGCAGCAGAAACTACCCAGTTTATATACAAAGAGTAATTTTAAAGTAAAAACAGACACACACACACCAAATAAACAGCATGCCACACCCTCGCTCTGCCCTGGAAGTTCAGTGGGTGAACTCGGGCCAATCACACTCTCTCAGCCTCACTTACCTCACAGAGTAGTTGTGAGGATAAAATGTAGGTAAAGAGAAGAATGGAAACCACTTTGATACCACACTGAGGAGAAAGGCAGGTTATAAATGAAGCAAATTAAAAAATAAGTATTTTGCTTCAGATTGTGATGTTCAAGTTCCCCCCAACGACCCTCAGAGCAGCTCAAGAATGCCCCCCCCCCCGGGAGCTGGGGGGGCTCTCCTTTGCTGGAAGTTTTCACATTGAGGCTAGGCATCCATCTGTTGGGGATGCATTATATTAAGTGTATTGATTGGGGGTTGGATTATAAGACCTCCTCCAACTCTTGACTGAGTGGCTCTACTGTTTTTTAATTCTCACATGCGTTATTTATTCTCTTGAACACAGGGAGAAAAGCATTAGTGTACGAAGGATAATATGGACAGGGATCGTATTCGTTTCCATATACAGGGGGGGTTTTCTATGAGAACGATCTATCTTAAAGGTCGGCTCTCACATGACCTCAACATGAAGTCTACATATTTGGTAAGGTGGACCTTCCTAGGAGGGAAGGCGGCATGGTATATAGCCCGATCTCATCAGATCTCAAAAGCTGAGCCGGGTTGATATTTGGAAGGGAGGGCGCCAAGGAAGACTGCCGAAACAGAAGAACGCAATGGCCAACCACCTCTTGCTTTTCACTTGCTTTGAAAGCCCCTTGCTGAGGTCGTCATAAGTCGGCTGAGATCTGACAGGACTTTACACAAACAACATGAGCCTTAGGTGCATGGGCCCATGATACAAACAAACAAACAAACAAACAACCCCCCCAAAAAAACCATTCCCCCAACCCCCCCACAAAATCATGCATGTGATCTGTCCACCTTTTTATCATAGTGGGGACATTGAGCTGATTTGTACTCCATTTGGAAGATTTCATGCCTGTGCTGAATACCAAGCTGTTGGGAGTATCAGCTCCATGGGGGCAGACTTGAAAATGCAAATTGTCAAGAAAGAACCGGTGTTCAATGAAGCAGTGTCAGCCCTGCTCTGACAAATCGTGGAGGTTTTTTGGACAAGCCTTGAGGCATGTGGAGTTGGGAGGGCTGATATAATTTCTACTGTGCCCTTCTAGGAATTCTACCGATCTCTATGGTCTTCATCATAGACACTGGGGAAATTCCTAGAGTGTCACTTGGAATAAGTTACTTCCAGGTGGGGTAGGGGGTACTAGTTGCTGGCTGTTACATCACTTTGAGGTAAGGTTGATGTGTCCCCCTGGGCCACCAGCAGGGGATGAGGGGTAGGGTTACCAGATCCAGGTGGGGAAACTCCTGGAGATTTGGGGATGGAGCCTGGGGAGGACAGGGACCTCCGTGGGGTACAATGCCACAGAATCCACCCTCCAGAACATCCATTTTCTGCAAGGGAACTTATCTCTATAGTCTAGAGATGAGCTGTAATTCTGTGGAATCCTCAGGTCCCACCTGTAGGCTGGCGTCCCTACTTCGATCAGAGGAAACTAAAATGTTATTGACGGGAATGACAGTCTCTGTTGCCAAGTTTTTGTTTTCTGCTATGAAAATACCAGCTGAATGAATGTCCCATGTGTAAATGTTATGTTTTTAAAATTTTAATTTGTGGTTATGGAACTGGAAGAATATTGTAACTGGGATTTTGTGGGTTATTAATAATTGATTGTTTTTTGTTTGTATGGCTTGTAGGCTGTAATAAAGACTACTACTACTACTACTACTACTACTACTACTACTACTACTACTACTACTACTTCTTTGAGGTTATGCTCTACAAATTTCCTCAATCTCTACAGGTAAAGGCCATAGGGAACATATGGTAAGGACCAGAGAGATTAGGGAAGATTCCCAGAAAGTCATCACTGATTACATTGTCTTCTATCTCAATTTTTCTGCCAACAAGGAAGAAGAAGAGTTGGTTTTATACCCTGCCCTTCACTACCTGAAGAAGTCTTGGAGCAGCTTACAACCTTCCCTTCCTTTCCCCACAACAGGCACCTTGTGAGGCAGGTGGGGCTAAGAGAGTCCTGAGAGAACAGTGACTGGCCCGAGGTCACCCAACAGGCCTCATGTGTTTCAATGCGACTTACGATCCCCTTCCCTTCATCTCCCCACAACAGGCACCTTGTGAGGAAGGTGAGGCTGAGAAAGTCCTGAGAGAACTTTGACTGGCCCAAGGTCACCCAGCAGGCCTCATTTGTCTCATAGCAGCTCACAATCACCTTCCCTTCCTCTCCCTACAACAGGCACCCTGTGAGGTAGGTGGGGCTGAGAGAACTCTGAGAGAACAGAGCCTGGCCCAAGGTCACCCAGCCGGTGTCATGTGGAAGAGTGGGAAATCAAACCTGGTTCTCCAGATTAGAGTCCTGCAACTCTTAACCACTACACCAGACTGGCTTTGGGTGAGGGAATGAAGGTGAGGGAATGAGGGTGGGAAATGGCCTGTGGCCACTAGGCAAATGGCCACCCTCGTCACATGACTCATGCTTACATTCAGCAGTAATAAACCATGCCAAAGGCTATGTTGAACCACAGAGTAATAACCTCCCTGGTATCCCTCACTATAGATGAAATACAACACGAGACAACTTGTCCAGACCTTTGAGACGGTGAACTCATGGAAGTCAAATGCAACGTTGTAATACCTCCTGTCCTAAAAATTAAAGAGAATTAGCCATTAGAAATTCTACCAAAAGCCAATACTCTGAAGTCCTTATTTATTATTAATTGTTTAAATACTTTTATTACACAGATTGACTTTAATTTCTTTAAAAAGTCCTTGCTCGTGTATTGAGTCATAGCCTTTCGTAGGCCAGAGTCAATTTCATGAGATGCTTGAAGTTTGTTGTCCAGATACTGAGTTGGATCATAACCCTATCCTACCACTCCTCTGAATAACATTTATGCATTTATTTAAAATGTTTATGCCCTACTTTTCCTTTTGGCTCAAGTCTGAGGCCTTCCTCCAGTCTCCAACTTAAGGGGCTTGTTGGATCCCACCCAGCCAGCCCAATATGCTAGAGTCAGACTACATTTCCCAGTAGCAGAATGGAACTATTCTGTGTCCGTCCCATCCCCCGCCTTTCTACTGCAGTCTACAGAACTCCACGAAATGCTGATTCTGGGAAACAGGTGATCATATGTAATGACATAAGTGTGGTCTGCAGCAGGAAGTGGTAATCAGTGAAAATTGTCAATTTAGTCTGGACCCAACCTAATAAATAGGCATGCAAATTGTCTTAATTGTAATTTTAATCTTAATAAGCTATATTTGGTTATTTTATACTGGTTTTTAAACTACTGTAAGCCGCCCTGAGCCGCCTCGGCGGGAGGGTGGGGTAAAAGTCTAATAAATAAATAAATAAATAAATAAGAACATCAGAAGAGCCCTGCGGGATCAGACCAGTAGTCCATCTAGTCCAGCATCCTGTCTCACACAGTGGCCAACCAGTTCCTCTGGAGGGCCAACAACAGGGCATAGAGGCCAAAGCCATTTTAAGAACATAAGAAGAACCCTGCTGGATCAGACCAGTGGTCCATCTAGTCCTGCATCCTGTCTCACAGTGGTTAACCAGTTCCTCTGGAGGGCCAACAACAGGGCATAGAGGCCAAAGCCATTTTAAGAACATAAGAAGAACCCTGCTGGATCAGACCAGTGGTCCATCTAGTCCTGCATCCTGTCTCACAGTGGTTAACCAGTTCCTCTGGAGGGCCAACAACAGGGCATAGAGGCCAAAGCCATTTTAAGAACATAAGAAGAACCCTGCTGGATCAGACCAGTGGTCCATCTAGTCCTGCATCCTGTCTCACAGTGGTTAACCAGTTCCTCTGGAGGGCCAACAACAGGGCATAGAGGCCAAAGCCATTTTAAGAACATAAGAAGAACCCTGCTGGATCAGACCAGTGGTCCATCTAGTCCAGTATCCTGTCTCACACAGGGGCCAACCAGTTCCTCTGGAGGGCCAACAACAGGGCACAGAGGCCGAGGTCTTCCTAAGAACATAAGAAGAGCCCTGCTGGATCAGACCAGTGGTCCATCTAGTCCAGTATCCTGTCTCACACAGGGGCCAACCAGTTCCTCTGGAGGGCCAACAACAGGGCACAGAGGCCGAGGTCTTCTTAAGAACATAAGAAGAGCCCTGCTGGATCAGACCAGTGGTCCATCTAGTCCAGTATCCTGTCTCACACAGTGGCCAACCAGTTCGTCTGGAGGGTCAACAAAAGGGCACAAAGGCCGAGGCATTCCCCTGATGTTGCCTCCTGGCTCTGGGATTCAGAGGCTTATGTGGAGGTTCCCCCCGGTCAGCATGGATAGTAGGCACTGACAGACCTATCCACCATGAATCTATCTAATCCCCTTTGAAAGCTGGAATTCCTGTGGCCATCAATAAATCCTCTGGCAGCAAATTCCACATTTTAATCACTCTCTGTGTAAAGATAAAAACAGACCCATGCTGAGACAGGGTTGCCAACTTTGACTGGGGAATTCTTGGAGATTTGGAGGGCGGAACTTGCAGATGGTGACGTTTTAGGAGGGGAGGGTGTTCGGCAGTAATGTGTTCTCTATGACACATCATCAAATCTGCCCTCCGAAGCAGACATTTCCTCCAGGGGAACTGATCTCTGTAGCCTGGACACTAGCAGAGGCTTTTATTCTAGGTTCTTCCTTGTACCCCCCAAAAGATGGGGTCCTTAGGCCCATTTCAGATCTCAGGGCAATTAATCTCTTCCTAGTTGCTGAAAAGTGTAATATGTTGACGTTTTCTGCTGTGTTACCGTTTTTGAAATTAACACCTTTTTTTTTATTTAGAACTCCAGGCCCCACCTGGAGATTGAGAACTCTAGATCTGAGATGGGGGAAACATGATGAGTAAGAAAAGGCTTAGAGGCACTTCAGAAACACAAAATTGCACAGTAACGTGCGAGAGAGAATATAGTACTCCTCCCCCTCCGGACCTTCCTTATCATTTTTATGTATTTGATTTCTACCCTGCCCTCCCCGCTGGGGCATGCTCAGGGCAGCCAATGAAGAAAACGATAGTTGAAACAACAATATAAAATCAATATCGAATACACAATAAAATTATTAAAAACCATTACCATAAGGATGGCGTTATGGCTGTGGTAAAGTGCAGATACAACGGTATCATCTACCACAAAGTTTCAGGGCCAGGTGTACATCCCTGTATGCATATACAGAGAGAGATGGGGAGGGGGAGAGGGGGAGAGAGAGAGGAAAAGAGAGAGAGAAGAGAGGGGGGGAAGAGAGGGAGAGGGAGCAGGAGAGAGGGAGGGAGGGAGAGGGGGGGGAGAGGGAGAGAGATCCTCCAGGTCATATCATGGAAGAGTGGTCTTTATATCTGTACGATCATTTTTGAAGATTGCGTGAATCTGCTGGTTTATGTCCTAAAGTCTCGGGCAACCATCCCTACTTTATGAACGACAGAAAGCATAGTAATTAAAGCAACAAACAACAACTTAAAGTTCATTCTTGTAAAATTCCTTACTTCTTCAATGTCTGCGGTAAGTTCTTGCTCTATGAGATGAAAGCCCGAGAATCCCTTCAGCCCATCCCGGAAAAATCTGCATACTCTCATCCTCAGAATGAGTTGCCACATGAGTTTCTGCATAGTCTTCGGAAGAACACAGCACAAACAGAACATCATAGGGGGTCAGTGCGACTGGAAGAAGTTCTACCCGTCTGGGACACACACACACGCACACGCACACAGAGAGACCCAGTTGTATACTCAGAGCCCAGAAACAGCACTGACTTCTAACTGCTTAAAACCATACATGATGAACAGCACTAACTTCTTCAGCACATCAAGAATTTAGCCTTGGCCTGCTTTATGGCTATTGGATGACGTTCTTTGCGTCTTTCTTATTCTTGTATTCAAGTAGCACAAAAAGTCACGAATCCACAGACAGGCTTGCTCAAACACCTGTCTGTGGGATTGTGAGTTTTCGGGCCACTTGAATTGAATTGACTTTTCGTAATTATATCACGATTCTTATTGTTGTTGTTTTCATTTACCAATCCCGTGATCTCTCTGGCTACTTTTTTCTTCTTTTTCTGATTAACATTTTATTGGTAGGATTAAAACAATAAAACAAATATAACAATAAAAATATACATAAAGGTCATAAGAACAGTTATACATTCAAACCAACACACTAATTACAAAAAAAGTAAGCTTTAAAGAATGATACATTCTTCAATAAATCTTTGAACGAAGTAACTTATTTTAGCCTCAATTTGTAATTGATGCCTGTACTGTTTGTTGCTTTAGATACAACCAAGTGACTTCTGCCCTCAAGAATATCTGTAGACATTCAATGATATATCTAAGAGACTGGCAACCCTATGATTTTACATGGTTATGAAACCCAGCAGGTGGAGGGCTTGAGGGCAACGGGGAGGGCGAGTTAAAAACAGCTAGGAAGGGAAGGTTATGGACACCCACTCAAGTTGCCAATCCGTATTTTTCATCCATGAAGCTTCTTTTCCTTGTGAAAAAAGAAGGAAGCTTCGGTTGGTACTTTGATGTGAGGTGTACTTTTGCTCCCTCGTTGATCGCTTTTGATTTATTTCTTCAGTCTAGCTTTCATCCTGCTCTGGAAGACCACCCTCAATCATACCTCTAATGATTATCATTCTGTTAAATAATCTTTCCAGTATAATCTGCATTGTGTCGTTACACCAAAGATATGAATTTGAAACCCTATGAGAACAGCTACTTCTGTGCAGGGTGGAGAGCAGGGAACATCTTCTCTGCTACGAATGTCTGCCCTTGACGTTGCTCTTATTAAGAAGGAAAAAACTGAGACGACATACCTTAGTTCCTTGGGGTTGGTAAACATGCTTAGTTCGTTTATATCCTATAAAACAAAATTAGATACATGCATTCAAGTTGTTTTAAAAATCTACGTGTAGCACACTGTCTAAATGCAGAGGAATGGCTATGCCTTTCCAGCTATATTTCCAAAGAGGAGGCCTTACCTGGATCATATACCCCATTCAGAGATTGTATGTTCACTTCAAAACAACTCCAACATAAATACAGGTAACCAAATACATTATTGCATTATATGAAATGATTTATATAATAGAGAAGAAGTGTGCTTGCATACAAAAGCTTATACCTTGAATAAAGTTCGTTGGTCTTAAAAGGGGCCACTGGACTCAAACCTTGTTCTAATACTTCTCAGTTATCCCAGCGCCTTTGCAATCATGGATCGGGAAGAATGAAGGCTACAGAAAGTATGCTTGGGACTGAGGAAGGGGATAGAATATAGCTTGAACACTTCCCCCTATTTTTCTGTAATGAATGGCTGAAAGGTCAGGGAAAGGGTCTGGGATGTTTCTGGACGGGGACACATGCCCCTTGCGGCTACAGCCATGGGCATTTTGTAGCTACTCTGTAGGTTAGGGTTGCCAGTCTCCAGTGGCACCTGGACATCTTGTGGAATTACAGTTGAACTCCAGAATACAGAGATCAGTTCCCCGAGAGAAAATGGCAAGTTTGGAGGGTGGACTCTATGGCATCCTACCTGGCTGAGGTGTCTCCCCCCAGACCCCACCCTCCCCAGGCCCCACCCCCAAATAGCCAGGTATTTCTCAACCTGGAGTTGGCAACCTTGGATTAGCACAAGGTGTATCTATACCCTGCCAACAAAAGTTCGTATGGTCAGAGCAATGGTATTCCCAGTAGTAATATATGGCTGCAAGAGTTGGACTATAAGGAAGGCCAAGTGCCGAAGAATACATTCTTTTGAATTATGGTGCTGGAGAAGACTCTTGAGAGTTCCTTGGACTGCAAGGAGATCAGATCAGCCAATCCTAAAAGAAATCAACCCTGACTGTTCCCTGGAAGGCCAGATACTGAAGCTGAAGCTCAAATACTTTGGCCACCAAATGAGAAGGGAGCACTCACTGGAGAAGACCCTGATGCTGGGAAAGATTGAAGGTCAAAGAACAAGGGGACGTCAAAAGATGAGATGGTTAGACAGTGCTATCGATGCAACGGACATGAAATTGAGCAAACTCCGGAGCACAACGGAAGACAGGAGGGCCTGGTGTGATGTGGTCCATGAGTTCACGAAGAGTCGGACTCGACTGTGCGACTGAACAACAGCAACAACCACAATGCTGTACTCAGTCAAACTGACTTTTGCAACAGCTGGACTCTTTTAAATAAATCACACCTCATCGTATCGTTTTTTTAAACATCTTAAGAAAAATCCGACTGCATATTGACAAGCCCTCAATGAAAAAGCGGAGATTATAGTCAGCATTTGAAAGAGTTGTCATGTAGAAACCTTGGTTTACTTTCAACTGATTATGATGATCACTGAACAGTTTCTTTGAAAGGGTAACCAAGGGGTGGTAGAATGTAGGCATACATTTCTGTGCTGCGCTCAGCATTCCATCGTTTGAAAGGGGTTTCCTTCTTCTCTTGCTTAATTTAAGAAGTCCTATTTTTCTGCCTACTTGGGGTGTCTCCCGTGTAGGTAGGTCATTGATTGAGCTAGCTGTGAACAGTGGAATTATGACCCTGATGCTTAGGAACAATTGAGGCTTATTATTTCAGAATGGAAATATACATCCCTAATTGTTAAGACACTCCATACTGCACATGAAACGTAAGAGTTCCTAGCTATCTAAGCTAGGATGAAGAGACATAGAGAGCATTGTCCTGCCCACAACTACTGAGTTCCCGGCTAACGTTGACTATTGGACTTTTAGGTGCACGGTCACTATAACTTAATCCGCAACTCCCACACCAGGGTGATTTGTGATTAATCTGTGCGAAAGAACCCCTAGTAGAACATACAGAAAATCCTTCTTTTATGTTGCTCTCTTGGGAATGTTGTTGTGGAACCATAACATTAAAGTGCAAATCCTTTGATAAAACAAATACCTTAGAAGAAGGGGAAAAACGAAACAGTGGGCTATACCAATACAGAGAGTCTATGTGGAGAGGTCAGTGTTGCACTTTAACAAAGGAGACCTCAGATCATATCCCTGTTGCATGTGGCTGGATCCTTGACCAAGACACTGGTGCCTGACCTAAGTCAACAGGTTGCGGTAAGGCTAAAATTAGGGGAGACGACCATCATGGATTTCACCTTGAGCTTCTTCAGAGGGGCAGGTAGGAAATGTGTGAAAGCAAAATAAACATTGCTTTGTGAAGAACGAACATAAATAGAGCATCAAGGGAGAATAGATTCTAGTAAGAACAGCTGAGAAATGGAGTTTTGTCACGTGGCATACATAAGAACATAAGAGAAGCCATGTTGGATCAGGCCAACAGCCCATCCAGTTCAACACTCTGTGTTATATAGCGGCCAAAACTCAGGTGCCATCAGGAGGTCCACCAGCTGGGCCAGAACTCCAGAAACCTTCCCACTGTGACCCCTCCCCCCCAAGCACCAAGAATACGAAGCATCACTGCCCCAGACACAGCGTTCCATCTATACCTTGTGGCTAAGAGCCACTGATGGACCTCTGCTCAAATCAAAAGCAAGAGCAATGACCAGTAGATGTGACAAAAGACAGGCAAATCCACCACCCCCAAAGTTAGAAAAAGCTTATTCCAGGTTGAAGGAGTTTTTCTTCTTCACATCACTCACTAAGCCAAGGACGTATGGCTAGTCTGGTAGAGGCGATAAATTGGGTACTCCCGCTCATGGCAAGGGGTTTCCTGTGGTTGCCTCTCTTGCACGCCTTCAGTTCTGTGACCAGTGATTGTTTGTGACGGGATCAGAACTAACGGGACGGGATCAGAACTAACTGTTCTAGAACCAACCACTGACAATCTCAAGAAAGGGAATCTACATTCCATTCTTTTCCTTGAGAGAACGTAAGAACAGCCCCGTTGGGTCCAACCAAAGGTCCATCTACGTCAGCATTCCACTTGCAGTCATGACTAGCCAGTTGATCTAGAATGTTCCGAGGCAGATATGTTTCACAGCTATCCTGTCTTGTTTGCTTCTGTCATCTGGTTCCAGAGGCACATGGCCTCTGAAGACAAATGTAGAGAAAGTTTCAGCCAGTCAATCCTCAATAAATTTTACCTGATCTTTTCATTTGTTAAAAAACAATAGTCTAAGGTAGTATTTATCGCTACATACATCTAATTAGAAGCGAAATGCAGAGAATCCCTTCCAAAGCTTTTGATACAAAGAGCACATTTCTTTTCAGAAACAAGTAATATCTTTGGAAAATGGAAGGCCGGTGTGAAAAAAAATTGAGGCTTGTGATGTATTTCTTGATCTCTGGTACATGCAGAGGCAACGGTGGGACTCAACAACACACCATGGGAAGCAACCCCTCTCTCAAGTCAATTTCGTCTCTCTTAAAAGCTATTTTAGACACTAACCAAATTCATTCCTGCATAAGCCTTTGTGAGTCAGCGCGCACTTCATTAGATGCTTTGAAGTGTACATTTATACCAGAGCTGCAGAGAATAGAAACCATAGGGCTGGGGAGATGCTACAGAGAGGCCAATTTTGATTAGATATTGCTTTAAACTGGCCTCCCTGTGTAACATACCTTCCCCCACGTCTTGCAGTTATCTGCAGCTTTCACTATAAATGCTTCTGCCTCACAGAGGAAGACTTTGTGCATCTGATGAATCGAGCTCCAACTGATGAAAGCATAGGCTGGGATACATTTTATTAGTCTATTTTGGGGTTGGGGTTTTTTTTGCATTTTGTGTGTGGAAATCATGGTGACTTCTGGTGAGTCCAACTGGGGCATGGAGAACGTTCAGAGAAGTGGCTTGATAGCCTGCCCCTGGCCTCCCAACCCTGGTATTCCCTGGAGGTCTCCCATCCAAATACTTGGCAGGGTCAGCCCTGCTTAGCTTCCAAGATCAGATGAGATCGGGCTTGCCTGGGCTATCCAGGTCAGGGCACATTTTGTTAATCTTGAAGGTGCCACTCCTGTTTAATTCGGCTCCCATTAAGTCATTTGTCTCCTCCGTGTTCCTCCACGATCCTTCAGTGATTTCATTCCCAAACAGGTCACATCTCCCACTGGGATTCAAATGTGCCATGTTTTCTTCGTCATCAACGAACACGTTGCCACTAACTACTGGTACCAGCGCACAAATATTTCCGATCAGGGCACAGTTGGGATATGCATTCTTTTCACCATGAATGATAAAATAATAAACCTTACACACTCATGTTTGTTACTTTGGAAATGAAAACGAATGGGAATCAAAATGAATGGACTCATTTTGTTTTTATTGGTTTCAAGGGGAAAGTTTGCAGCCATAATGCCTATTCTCTGTGCCATTTTGATTACATATTCAAGGATTATTCACTATTGTTAAAAGTTTCAGAAAAATGGGAGAAAGGGTCCTAATTTTCCTTTATGGTTTTCTCCATACTTGAGACAAAACCTCAGACATCCTTTCCCCCAACCATAATAATAAAATTCAGTGGAAATATTACCATTAAAATTGATGCCTGCAGTGGCGTCAACTGCATGTAAATGGTGTAAAATAAACTGACAAAAATGGAAAATCCGCTCAAGAAAACAAGCAGCATGAAAGTGGACTGACTATGCATGGAAATCAAGAGTAGATCTGTGATCTGCAGACAGGTTTGAAATTATTTATGGGAGGGAAGACTCCATGCAGAACTGGCAGCAGTTTTGTGGACCCTAAATCTAGGAGAGCTTAAATGCCTTGTCTTGACATTCAAGGTGAAGAGGAGCAGAGTGAATACTCACTAGCACTGAGGGGCTCACTTTAACATCTGCCCTAGTGCAGTATGCCTTCCCTA
Organism: Gekko japonicus; assembly: GCF_001447785.1. NCBI lineage: Eukaryota > Metazoa > Chordata > Lepidosauria > Squamata > Gekkonidae > Gekko > Gekko japonicus. Next base: position 643,352 of record NW_015163627.1, read on the forward strand.
CCCAGCAGAGAATAAAATGATAGAACTGGCAGCTGTGAGGCCTCTTAGTGGGTTGGGATCCAGCAAGAACCTCAACCAAGCTGTATGCCAGTATCCACTACTACGCTTTTATGAATCAGTGATTTTCTTTTCCAGCAAGGCTCTTCAGGAAAGGTTTTCACTGAAGGCAAATATTCTTCAGTTCAGCTTCAGATTCCAAGACGAATAAATGTCCCTTTCTTCCGTCAGTTCTGATTGGTGATTATATTGAGCAGAAGTGCCTAAAACATCCTAAGCAAGGCAACTGGGCAGAGTAGAAATGTTGCTACAAAAGAGAATAAATCTGAGACAGTGCAAGAACATATGTGAAAGTTCTTTCTCAGGAGAAAGGATATGATGTAATGAGAAAAATCTCAGATTTCTATGGCAACCCACAGCCTTCCTCAGTCCAAGGTGCTCATTTGCTAGCATTGGGATACTACTAATCCGTATCCAAGGTGGGCATTACGCTGTGTTTTATTTAACTAATTTCAGTTGTCATTGAGAGAGAGACACAGGCACATTTGGTAAAAAAAGTCTCAAAACTTTATTTTAATATGAAACATACAGTGCACGTGACACAAATGTCTCTAAATTTGTGCAAGCTGAACCATGTTTATATTCACACGATCAAGCGTCTCTCTTTATGGCACAAATTTGTTATTGGTCCTCCGGATTTGAGGTTAGATGCTGCTAACAGTGGACAAGGGTTCCTTTATATGTGAGCTACAGTGTTAGCACAAGCACCTTATTTTCCTTGCAAACTGTGGCCATCTCCATGGGAAGACTGCATAAAGATGAAAAGGTTATCAAACAGCTCGTTCCATTACAAGTTTATGGAAACAGAAACTCACGCTCAGCACGATTCACTTGCAAATACCATGGAAGGGGACTCTCCCGCTCCCCCCTCTAGCTGCTTCTTATTTGGCCCCTCCAAATTTTGGACAAGGGAGGGTCAGCAGGTCCTTTAAAATAACAACGCTGGCAATGATTGGGGGTGGTGGTCTGCAATGGGAGGGGTAAATTGGCAGAAATTGCCCCTTCTGACAACAGTAAAGCCCTTCTATCATTGGAAACAAGGGGGAGGATACAAGTCAGTATCTGAATCCCTGCCACAAACAAAACTGTTTATGTAAGCTCACGACAACATAACTAAATATGGAGCAGAATATGTGTGACACTGATTTCAATGGGAACCAGAGCTGGTTTTTCATGAGACCATGAGAGAATGTGGTCTGCCTCTCTTTGACCCGCTTTGGGAATGTAATTAATCCAGTTGAGACTTCAGCAACTTTTCTCATCTGTATGACCATAATTTCAAAAGTAAGGCTGGTAATTCAGGGGAGACAAAAAGGTCAGCGCTCTGGCCACACCCCAGAGTCCTTACTGTGCGTCTTAAGAATCAGGACATAATTTCAAAGGAATTTAAATTTGAAAACCATGATTTTAACAGCAGACAGAGAAAAAAAATCAATAATTATGGGCATCTGCAAATGGGAGGGGACTACGATACAAACTTGGATGAAAACTTGAAATTCCATCTCTGTAAGTTTTAGTTTCTATTGTTTTCAAGCAGTCCAAGATAGCTGTAAATTACTTACTGTTGCGCCAACTTTCAAAGCATTTCCTTAAACTGAACAAAAGTCATAGCCGCAATTCTGGACACATGGAATGCTCTAGAAAACCTCAAAACAGTATACTGATGGCACCCTTCTACATACTGTAGTAGTTTCTCCTCATAGACAACGAGGAAAAGCAGTTAACCAAAATATCTTTGTCCTGTTAGCCATCAGTACCCAGATGCCTCAGAATTTTCCAACATAAAAAGATCATGGAAGATTCTTAAGCCGATCACCTTCTTTCTTGCCACATAGTAAAACTAACAGTGAAGGAATGCAAGACCTGTACTAGGCCCTGCCACAACTGCTGATTATCGCAAGACTTCCCAGGACCAGACTTGAAAAGAGTCCCGGTACCCCAAGAGACTCACTAAAAGATAATTCCACCAAAGTGCAGCTTCCTCCAACAGTGCAGCATTCTTACCCAGAAAACTGCACTTAGTAAAATTTAGCCTTTCTGTGACCCATCAAGTTACACAGCACTTTGGATCTAGACCCGGTAGCCTTTAATGGGTCCTCAGAATAAGAGGCATCTCCATATACTGTTCTGCTAATTTCAAATATATTCAACAGTTCCTCTGCGTGCAGGGCAGCTGCAAGTTATGGCAGATTTTCATTTAAGATAAACAGATACCACGGTTTTATTTGCATTTCTCCAGTTTTCCGGTGCATGATGAATAAGTTTCTATGTAACACCGCTTTTGCTGAAGGAACATATGTTCGGAATTCTGATGGTTCTCTAATTTCAGAAGATGTGGAGCTGATCAACATGGCAAGTAGGGTGAATCAGTTTAAGCCAATTCCTTTTATGTGTTGAGTCTCACTGGATTTCTCAAACTTAAGTGCCAAATTAACAAGACTGTGAAAGAGTGGAGACTTGGGTATCCAATGAGGAGTAATGGCACTTGCCAACAGAGGAGCATATCCTCATCGCAGGCCTCCAATTTAAGTTATAATCGCAAAAGAATCATGAAAAAAATACACATAACTTCGGAAGCAAAAGCACCATTGTAATCTTTTGCCGCTGCTTCAAGTGGGCAACTCGTTTCAGGAACGGGAACTCTTGAGTACACGGGCCTCCCGCCCCTGGATTGCCATCTCCATTCATATCATTGGAGGACACTAATCTGCATTCTGGCTGTTTCCACTGAAGTCAATGGGGACTCCTGTGTTCAGAGGAACTCTATATGTGCAGGGTACACAAAACGTCAGGATGCATCCAGCAGTCCGCCAGTGTGATGCGTTGATGGATCCGGATCTTCCTCTCATTCCCATCCATCCATAAGCTTCCTCTGGCCATGGGAAACTTGATTCAAATAACATTTCCAGGAGTCAGAAAGCACCGTGGGGGCGGGGGGATGAGGAAGAGAGCTAGAATTCTTGCATCTCCATATCAGGGGCCCCCACCCACTGCGTCAATCAACCCTACCCATAGCCAGAAATCCCACTGATCTCAACAAGGTTTATAACTGAGTGAACATCTGTACAGGCTGCAACTCAAATCAGCTACAAGTTCCTCGTTTTAAGCACTTTCTGTATACTGTTAAGCAGAATCCAATTTTAATTACGTTAAAACATTAGATTCCTGTCACGCATAGTCGTTCAAATAAGAGTATCATCTTCAGAATCCTGCTTGGCGCACAGCTCGTAATCTGGATCCACAATTTTGAGCAATAATAACATCAGGGGAAATCTCTCTCATTGCTTGAATAAGAATCTTAACATCTGATGTTCCACAGTGCCTTGCATTCCTGAAGCCGGATTCCGTGAAAATACACAGGAGACTCCATTTATCCCCTGGATCATGGATTGGACCACTGTATATATTTCTTGCATTGTCAGAAGCATCACAGATTTTCAAGTTCTGTTCTACAGCATCGTAATATGGATACACACAACTTGGTAGTCAGCTTTTCATCTTATATGCTTCAATAAATGTGAAGGATAAAGTGCACAAAATAAAAGGGATTGCTGCTGAAAAGTCACCCACCAATTCCATAATATCTACTCTTCACTACTGTGATCTACTGGTTGTTTTGCCTTCAGAACAAGGGGCACAGAATGAGGAACGAATTGGCCTGAAGGTTATATGCAGGCGTCCTGAGATTTCTCCTCCGCAACACCATGTATATTGCTGCTTGTTGTTCGTGCTAACAATTTTGCTGGCAACTTTTCCTTTTGGTAGGATTATGGTATTTTCCTTTTCAGTCTCTACCCAGCTTCCTCTGAAAACTGAAAGCCTTATCATCAGTCTCATTCTTCTCAAATCCATGGCTACAACTGTCAGGGCAAATTTCAATCAACTTCAAGTTTCCAGATTGAGTCGAACGTTTCAGAAAAGTTAGTGAGAACAGGGTTTATGTGGAGCTGATGAAAAAAATAATCAAGGATTTGATTTTGGAAGACAGGTATAAACACTGACGACAATAAGCTATTTGTATATTACCTAAACCACAGTAGGATAGAGGGGAATTGCTTGACTTGGAATTGGCAGAGAACCAAATCAAAATGGCTGTCTCCCACAGAACAGCGGAGGGAGCCTGTATTAAATACTGCACTGCCCTTTCTTCGTTGTAAGGTCTTTGCCGTCTTCATCATCTCAAGTAACAGATGAAGCCTGGAAATCTCTGAATTCTTCCACCTCTGCAGAGACGGCTCGGTCTTTGGCTTCGTGACCAATGTGGCCTGCGCTGACAGCACCCTCTGGATTTTCTTTAGAAACAAGATGACAAAACAGCATTCAATCCCATTGCATATGACTTTGTTGTTAAGAACTATCATTCTCACAATGCATACAATTCAAACTACCAGTTGGAGGAAACAAGGCCTTGTATATGTGACAATAAGAAGGCAAGAGAATAGCAGGTCATGCTTTCCCTCTTTCTCCATCAGTGCATGCACTCAATCTTATACGGGCACTATCCCTGAAAAAAGAAAATCCTTAACAAGTTAAATCTTAAAAAAAACCATTTCTCTTTGCATGAGCACAAGCTTGGAAACAGACAAGCCAACTGGGTATTGATGAATGGGCTCATTAATGGACAAAATTGCAGAGTAGTAGTAGTAATTGGATTTATACCCCCCCCCACTCGGAGTCTCAGAGCAGCTTACAAACTCCTTTCCCTTCCCCTCCCCCACAACAGACACCCTGTGAGGTAGGTGGGGCTGAGAGAGCTCTTTCCAGAACTGTCCTTGAGAGAAGAGCTCTGACAGAACTACGGCTTGCCCAAAGTCATCCAGCAGCTGCAAGTGGAGGAGTGGGGAATCAAACCCAGTTCTCCCAGATTAGAGTCTGCGCATGTAACCACCACACCAAACTGAGGAAAAGTAAACATAAAGTTCAAGTTTATTGAGACACGGTGTCCGTTTATTCTGTACTAGAATAGAAACTAGCCTAATGAGTGGGTAAAAGAGAATATTTTGAGATATATGTGAACAAAAGATTGTTAGACAAAAAATGGATTTACATTGGATAGCTGCAGGTGCCCAATTATGAGTGGTAGACATTACAGATCATAGGAATATGGAAAACTTTGGTTTTTCTATCTTGAACTGAACTTGATATATGATATACAGGACACTCTTTTCATATTCTTTTCATTGGTGTACTGAAAAATGATTATAATAAAATCTTTTTTTTTAAATGATGTCTCCTAAAAATTGTCAGAAAGTTTCCTCCTCATGAATGCTATTTTAGGATATTGAAAACATGGAAAACAAGTTCCTTTTCAGATGGATAAAAAGAAGCATGGGCTATACTAGATTGGCCCCAGGGTTCCATTTGACATTTCTTCTCACACTAACTTCACCACAGTCTCTTTATGTTTAATGTGAGACCCTCTTGGTAAGGCATCCGGCCCACACATCTTTCTGCCCATCTTTACTACTGATCTACATATGACACAGGGATAAGCGTTTCTTTGCTAGCTCATATTTAGCCAGAGTGTGCCAGTCTGAACGTGTAGCCCGGGGAGAAAAGGACCCTATATTAATCTGTATATAGAATGAGATCAATTAAATACACAAATATTTATCTGTGTTCTAAATATTTTTCAATAAAACATGTGCACCCTCCCCATCACTGAAAATATCCCCAGTGAGGCACTGTTCATATGTTAAATTGTCGCAGCACTCTAGATTAGGAGTAACCCAAAATGGAAGGATGTCCATTAGTTTCTTAGGCAGATAATGGGACATTACGAGATGCCGACATTCAGTAAACACAGAGTTGGCTGGCTGCCGAGCACTTCTGAAAGGCACTGAACATCTAGCTGACTCCAGCACAGGTCTCCAAGTAGGGCTAGAACAAGAATTCTCCATTTGGTCTAGAGGTTCATCTCTGATCACCTCAATTTGGCTCAGTTCTTCAGACTCCCTTCCTGAAAACAGGGGCTGTGGCATGGGTATGTGCCCCACACTTTCCATGCCCGTTCGGAATATCAAATTAACAGTGATCCTATCACCATGGAACATACAACTCTGAGAAGACTTAGGAGACTCTAGAGATTTGTACTTACTACTAAGAGCTGGATGGTGGTCTACGGTATGCGTAGGAATGGTGCATACATCTCCTGAAAGGATCTGATGGACTTCTGGCTGTATGGCCTTTGCATCTTCTATACTTCCAGCAGTTATAGGACAGTCCCTTTGATCTGGCAAAGGTTGCTCTCCCGGCTGCAATACAATGGTATTGTTCTGTGTTTGACAGGAACGGTCTTGAAGGGTATGACAGTAACCAATTGTAGACTTGCTGGTCATTAGCCTCCCTGGGGGGTGCTGAAGGCTTGAAGAGCTGGGAGGACAGCAGCTACCCACCGTTATGAGGGCTGCCATTCCATCAGCAGATGTAAGCGTTGGCTGCAGTTGCAACCCCTGGAACACCAAAGCAATATTTTTTCAGTCTACCTGTGCATCCAATCCACATGCTGTCTCTAACGTACCACTGCACCAAGATCAGCTTTTGTATTCAAGTTCTGACTCCTTAACTGGCTTACAGAGAGAATTCCAGACTGTTGCTGTTTTCTAAACGAAGAGGACAACACACTGACTCCTGTGGAGGACTAGGGATGGGCAAATGGTTGAGATTTGGAATTCTAGCTCCTGAGGAGGCTGTCAGAGAGTAAGGGGGAAAAGACCATGTATCATGCAGTAAGTATGCCACTTATCATCTGTTGCAGAAGACAGAGCTGTCTTTCCTCAACTGGTATTACAGCTATCCATGAGTCAAACCATAAATTCTGCTGCTAACTAGTGCGACTGAAATAGCGAGTGTTGTGTGACATTTGGTTGTGCCCGTGTCAAAACAACATTGCAAAACCTTTAAGATTTCCCCAAAATCTTCTATAGAACTGAACACACGCATGCTTTGCCACTCATCCAGGGCCAACATGGTGTCCTGGCTAGAGTGCCTCTCTAGGATCTGGGAAACGCAGGCTCTTAATCCGGCCCTCCCATGAAAGCCTGCCGGGTGACCTGGGTCCAGTCACACAGCCTCACCATGAGAAGAATGAGAAACAGAGGAGAGAATGATGGAAGCTACTTTAGGCCCCCACTGTGGAGAAAGGTGGGTGTAAGAATGAAGCAAACAGATGCAAAAGAAAAACAAACAAGCAACAGCAAATATGAAAGCAAATTTCCCCCAGGTTGTCCTCAGGCTTTCAAATCAGATATCATTAGAGAAAAGCAAGAGGAAGGCCTGTGAGAAATGGCGGGGCACCCTGCAAAAAGCCCTAAACTCTCAGCCCTTGGGAAGGCTGATCGCTCCTTTCCCCATACAACACACATTTTCCTGTTAATTCTGGGGCATATTCAATGGCAGGGGTCATTTCGTAGAAAAAGAGCTAGGGGAACTCATTAGCATAACTCATTAGCATATGCCACACCCCCTGACATCGCCGGAAGTGTGTCATAAGGCCACACCCCCTGACATC
>NW_015163627.1:651499-656407 GCF_001447785.1 Gekko japonicus
GGGCCCGGCGATGGACCTGCAAGGCCGGCGGGAGTGCGAGGAAGCCCCGCGAAGGCCCTCCCTGGCCCCAGGCAGGCAGGGGTGGGGAGAGGCAGGGAGGAAGCAACTTACCCTCCCTCTTCTCCTGCCTCCTCCTGGCTGAATGAGGGCCGGAAGCGGGGCGGCCGGAAGCAGGGGGCGGGGCTTCGTCATGTGCCCCATCCCCCATACCTCACCCGGGGAAACTGCGACCCCCCCGCGTTCCCCCCCGAAATGACCTCTGTTCAATGGTCATCTGGGCAGTTTTTGAGGGGATTTTTCTTTCCCGTTTTAATGGACAAAGCCGTATTTCCCATTAGCCAGTTTCCTATTACACAGAACGACCCTCCCATTTTAGCCATTTTGGACTGCTTGTGGAAAAAAGCGGGCGATGGTACCTTGAGCTGGGCAAACACTCTGGGTTGAAGGGAAGAAAGGAGCTGAGTCATCTCTGGACCTAAGAGCTCCCTTGTCTGATTAGATTCCACCTTGATAATGGTCTTCTCCGGTGAACTTCCTACAAGCACAGCCAAAAACAAAGCAATATTTAGGGGGGACAGGGACAAGCTTTGCCTTTGAGGGGGGGAAATGTATCTGATTTAACTATTCTCTATAAACAGCTAATGGTCTTTCAATCTAGACTCGGAGGAAAGGTATTTGTCATCTTTTTCCATTTCACACATGGGGGGGTTACAGTCATCCATTTGGGTATAAGGCTCTGGCTGAGTGGTGGGAAGCTGCTATTATGACCCAGATGATTGGGACAGCCCTGCCCCCACCTCTCCAGCCAGGCCAGCATGCCAGCTAGTGGGGGCTACTCTCCCCCTCCCCACCCAGGATAGTGTCTGAAGGCTCAGAGGCAGAGAGGTGAGAGCCCAGTGTTTGACTCTGTGTAAAAAACATGTCCAGAGGGCTTGCTAATGCAAGGGATCCCTCAGAACAAAGAATCGATGGGATTAATCAGGGGTAAGACAATGTAGTCTTGGAAATGTGGGAACAAGTTCCTGGGCAAAAGAGAAGGAGAAGTAGGAGAAGAGGAGGAGGAAGAGATTGGATTTATACCCCCCCCTTCACTCGGAGTCTCAGAGTGGCTTACAATCTCCCCCCCCCCACAACAGACACCCTGTGAGGCAGGTGGGGCTGAGAGAGCTCTCCCGAGAACTGCCCTTGAGAGAACAGCTCTGAAAGAACTTGTGACTGACCCAAGGTCACACCAGCAGGAGGAGTGGGGAGTCAAGCCCGGTTCTCCCAGGTTAGAGTCTGCTGCTATGTTTACAGGTCTAAGTATCTGAAGTGGATCGTTTTGGGAATCCCCTACATAGGCTGTCTGCTCCTTCTACAACCTTTCACACAAATGTTCTAGCAGAGCCAGTTTGGTGTAATGGTTGAGTGCGCAGACTCTAATCTAGGAGAACCAGGTTTGATTCCCCACACCTCCACTTGCACCTGGCTGGATGACCTTGGGCAAGCCGTAGTTCTGATAAGAGCTGTTCTTGAAAAGAGCAATTTCTGTCAGAGCTCTCTCAGCCCCACCTATTCCACAGGGTGTCTGTTGTGGGGAGGGGAAGGGAAAGGAGTTTGTAAGCCGCTCTGAGACTCCGAGGGAAGGGCTGGGTATAAATCTAATCTCCTCCTCCTCCACAACAGTTTGTCTCACCTACTTATTGCCTACTACCACCACATCCTCATTGTGCTGTATAGCTTCGTCTTTCCATTTCCCGGGCCCTGATACCACCTGCCTGACCTGCTGTCCTTTACTACAGCAAACTGTTCTGTTGCTACCAAGGGTCAGTTCCCCTCATTACATTGTCTTCCACAGCCATCCTACCAACCCTTTCCTTTCCTTCACCACTATCCAAAACCGTTGGTACCCCATATCAGTTCCTCTGTGTCCCATTATCACCAGCAATGTTAGCATGCTCTGTGAATTAATCTGTCTGGGAACCACTGGACTGAATGGACCTGGCTTTAAATCCTGAGCAGCCAATGAGCATCAGGCCTTATGAAATGCAAAGTCAAAGACAGAAATGCAGAGTTCATGTATTCCAAAAAAACCTGTCTGATTCCTACATTATTAGGAATAGTCAATCATGTATGTTCCCCGATCTGGACATACTTTTCTTCCATGCTAGAAGGAACAGCATTACTTGACTTCGAATCTTCTTCTTTTTTTTCTGTCAAGTCACAGCTGAATTATGGTGAACCCCATAATGTTTTCAGGGCTAGAAAGGTTGCCTGCCTCTGCGTCACACCCCTGGTATTCCTTGGAGGTCTCCCATCCAAATACTAGCCAGGGCGAACCCTGCTTAGCTTCCGAGATCTGGCCAGATTGGGCTTGCCTGGACTATCCACGTCAAGGCAGGTCAGGGCATTTTGAACCTCAGAAGAGTTTAAAGGTGGCGGGGAGGGCCGAGGGGGGGGAGGCTCAATAGTCACCACATTCAATAATTCAAATAAAAACAAGAGTGTTTTATTTAAAGCTTACTTAGAACCAAAGACCGATTTCTGTAGAACTGAAACTTGCAGTCCAATCTGAATCTCCATGAAGCAAATGCAGAACTTACACAGGAACAATTCACTTAATTACAGGAAATGAGCTAAGCAAAAGTAAAGAAGATGACCACCTGGAGGCGGGCCCGTAGTTACAGTGGGGCATTTTGTGGCCCCGCCCCTTAATTAAAAGCCATGCCAGAAACCTTTTAAAAATATTTATTGAGTCGCACCAGCCAGCGGGCGAGTGAGTGGTCGGCTGTCCACCTGCCGGCTAGGCACCGGGGCAGCAGGTGGGTGAGCGAGTGGCCGACTCTCTACCTACTAGGAGGGCAGCGAGCAAGCAGGTGGCTCTCTACCTGCTAAGAGGGTGGCGAGTGAGTGGGCAAATGGGCAAGGAGGCTGCTGTGCTGTCCCAGTCATGTGACCCAGCCACCAAGGGTCACATGACTCCTCCCCTGCTGGCAGCCTGTATTTCCAGCATTCTCCTTCGCAGCAAGAACAGTGCTAGATCTTACAGAACGAGTTGTTTGTGCATGCCTGAGGAGCCCTTCCCTTACTCTGGGGGCTGCGATGGGGACTGAATGAATGAACTGCAGTCTGTGACTCAAAGTCAAAATCCTCATTTCTTTTCTGGGGGTAGCCTGTAGCCCATAATGAGCTGCTCATTCCTTCCTGTTTCCATTTCCCACAGTCTTGTAACTCTAGACTCTAGTTCCTACGGTCCTCCTTTGAATCTTCCTAGAGATTTTCTCTGCTGGTGAGTCATGATTTCACTGAGGTTTTTTTGGGGCGGGTGACTTTAATTACGGTAACTTTAATTAACCGCCCCCTAAGAAATTTAAATGCCCCCGATGGAAAAAAATCCTGGCTACAGGACTGCCTGAGGCTGGAGGTCACCCTGACATGGAAAGTGCCTGTACGTATTCAAGCATGCAAGAAATTACTTGACTGTGGTTTAGGAACGCAATTAAGAATCTTAATCACCTTAACACAAAATACAGTTCCTTCCTTTAAATTTACTAAACAATTACCAACACATTCCCATCCAAACACCTGCTACCCCAGTGCGCTCATCGTACCAGAAGAACGAGAATGGATACTATTATACAACGAATCGTTCCTAGGCAATATTTCCAAGTGTTCAGGGTGGCTACCAGGCATGTGGATTTCAAAGACAGAGACCAATTCCCCACAAGCAGCTGTGCTGCCCTCGCTGTTCTGTTTGCCCAGTTGCATTGGTCAATTTCACACTGTTTGTTGCACAGCTGCATTTTGACCCACGCAGGGGCCGCTGTGGAAGATAGCTAACTGAAGTCCCCCCTCTAAGAAAGAACTGCGTGAAGAGCCATGTGACCGCCCGGGAAAAAAAGACGGAAGGAGAAGCAAGAACATCTGCGGAAAAAAAGCCTTCGGAGGGTATCTGGTAGGGTTCCCATCCCCCTGAATTTGTGGCCATAGTTAGGATTCTAGAAAGTGTGTGCACACACGATACTCTGTAAGCCGCCCAGAGCCCTTCGGGGGTGGGGGGGTGGTAAAAATCCCATGTAATCATCATCATCATCTCCCCCCCGATTTCCTCCGCGTCGTCTTGATCCTCAAAAAACAGGATTGAGAAGACGTGGGGAAAATCAGGGGGGGATGCGGGTCAAAATGCATCCACGCAGCAAATAGTGGGAAATTGACCGATACAACCGGGGGAAATGGAAGAGCGACGGCGGCACAGCTGCTTGTGGGGAATCGGTCTCAGTTTCCTGCAGCCACCAATAAGTTTCCCAGTCAGGGCTGCCAGCTCTGGGTTGCATGGCCTCCCTCCAGAGGAAGCCTTCACAGCTGGCGAAACAGATCCATAGGGGCTTCATCCATATGTGTTTGGCAAAGGAACAGAATGGAGTCTGCCCTGAAACCTCCACTGAAGTCAGCATTTTGAGTAAAGGAAGGGTAATTCCACCTAGGATCAAAAGTGACTCTCACAAACTCAGCAAAAGCAATCTTAGCTGTCTTTGGATTGCTCTTACCCTCAGTCGGTGGTGATGCAAATGTAACTGTCACTGTTTCACTGAGAATGTTCCCGCCGTCTGTGGTCCATTGCAGCTGAAAGAGGAGGGACAGCAGACCTCAGAAATTGGACCCAGCACCCTGAAACTCTACCATGCATCCAAGCTACAGCAAAATGGAACTCTGAAGTAAAGTTAACTTATTCATTCCTAGTTTTTCTGACCTCTCAGATTCTTCTTCTAAAATTCTTGATCTTATTATTCTGGTAAAAAGCACTTCAATAATCAGATATTAGAGTTGAACGGGCCCATGTTTTATTTTTGTTCAATTCTATCTCACCTTTCTTCCATTATGAAACTTACATGGAATTTATTTTTAAAAGTAAAACTAACTGAAAATACT
>NW_015163627.1:658622-661360 GCF_001447785.1 Gekko japonicus
CAGTGACATTTGGCCATGCTAACTTGCACTCTGCATTGTCGTTGTTAGATCATTTTGTTATTAGATCATTTCATCAATAATAAGGCCCCCAAAACTCACTATAAAGAGGCGTATGGGCATAAACAGGAACTATGCAGAGAAGACTTCAAATAAGATGTAAAGCAATATTAATTTACGGCCAACACTGAGAAAGACACATGCTGCACAGAGACCACGCAAGAGAGGAAAAACTGCAAACTGAGACTTTGACTTCTCGCACTGCAGATAATACCTCAATACAAAAGCGAGACCCAAAAGGGAGAAGTTCTAGTGTTTAGAAACACTGAGAAAGACACATGCTGCACAGAGACCACGCAAGAGAGGAAAAACTGCAAACTGAGACTTTGACTTCTCGCACTGCAGATAATACCTCAATACAAAAGCGAGACCCAAAGGGGGAAGTTCTAGTGGTTTAGAGTGGGGTTGAAACCAAACCAAGTGGATGGAGATTTCAAAGCCGTACCGTAACTGTTTCCTCACTGCATAGACTTGCTGTATTCCTTGAGACACGAGTTCTCTGATCTTATCCGCGACTTGCGGGTGAAGGCGTGATGGCAAAACGCAGTTCTCATCTCTGACTGCGTCATCATCTTCCTCGGGAGATGGCATGGAGAAAGGCGAAGGTGGGAGGCACATCTCCTCCATTTCATGATACTGGTGAGCCTGCTGGGTGGGTAACTGCACGTACCACCTGATAAGAAAAACTGGCAGGTAGAGTTTCTAAGCAAGACAGCAAAAAGGAGTTGATTTTTCCCCCCACTGGCAATAAAAAAATGCAAAGTTTAACATATGATTCCTATGTATTCAATAAACATGGAAACACAGCCATTGTTGGTTAGTTGTTAGTTGACTCCATGCCAGCAGCAAACCCTCAAAATATTTTGACAAGAACTGGTATAATTAGTTTCTGATAAAGGAAGAGAGGACATGCATGCCTGCAGTTCCCATTTTGGTAACTTCAAAACTTGTACATGTTCCACACTAACTGGCTAGGTGGCCAGCGATTTATAAGAGAAAGGCCTATCAAATCCTTAGGGGTTTCCTGACTCCCTGGCAAACACACTCATATGCGGTCTGCGTTTAAATTGTACACAACGTCTCCCAACAAGCGATGTGGAGACCCACACACTTTTTGATTCATCACTAAGGAGATGCCTTGCCAAATGCTTGCACAGAAGATCGGGATAAAGATGACAAATTGTGCCACCAAGTCGCAGCCAACTCCTGGAGATCCCATGAAGTTCCACTGCATGGGGTGTTCAGAGCAAGAGATGAGTAGAGGTGGTTTGCCATTGCCTTCCTCTGCATAGCGATTCCCGTCTTCCTTGGTGGTCTCCCATACAAGTAACGACTGTGCTCAGCCCTGCTTAACTTCCAAGTTTTGACAAGATCAGGCTAAACTGGGCTATTAGGGGATAAGGATTAAGTTTCCTTAAAATTACAAGCCTTTTTTTAACATTAGTGCACAGGGGTGAGATCCAACCATATAAAGTTGTCACAGGAATGCAGCCAGATTCGGTCAAGGAAAGGCTTTCATCTGATTGGGTGGAAAGGCAGCATTAAAATGTTTTTAACAATATATTATTGTTGTTGTTGTTGTGGCAGCGGCAGCAGACATTACCTCAGCACCCCTCCAACTTCAATCAGGTTTTTCTTCAGCATGTTGAAAGCTTTTTCCTGCTCCATTCGTATGATCTTCTTATCAATTTTGGGATCTGTTGGAACCCTATATTCAGGAAACTTCTGCACCTTCTTAATGTAGATCCTACCAGAGCCCCAGGGAGAAGGAAAGGAAGGACAAGAGTGACCGAAACATAATGACTGGACCAATTAAATCATATGTCTATTAAAGCATTCTTTTCTATTGAGAAACAAAGTTTGAGTCCAATGGTACCTTTAAGACCAACGAAGCTTTATTCTGGGTATAAGCTGTCATATGGCCTGATCAGGCCATTCCGATAGCTTGAGAGCATGCTTTAGCGAGCAGACAGGGGAACATCCGTCTGTGGCCCATCGGAACCTGTTTACTACCGGACTTTCCCCAGTGTCTTTTAACTCTGCTTCTGTGGTGGAGCAGCACGGGTTGCCGATGACTGCGGGACGCTTCCCAGCAGTTGCTGTCTGATCACCCCCTTTAGATCCATCAGGCATTCGCACCTATGTCAAATCTAAAGGTGCGTTTGATTGCAGCCTTAGAATGGTTCCTTCCCTGTCCATTAGGTTTGCAGCTCAAACACTGAGTGGTCTGGATGGCCGCAGAGAAAGCGCTCTCTGTCTTATATCTGACAAAGGGAAATTTGACTCTCGAAAGCATATACTCTGAAAATCTCCTAGGTCTCTAATGTGCTACTGGACTCAAGTTCTTTCATCAGGTTGTCAGAGGGAGATAAAATGCAAATACATCTCTGGATTGTTTTCTTTAAAAAGGTAAAGGTAAAGGTTCCCTTGCTCGAAAGCCAGTCGAATCCGACTCTAGGGTTGCGGTGCTCATCTCCGTTTCAAAGCCAAAGAGCCAGTGCTGTCTGAAGACATTTCCATGATCATGTGGCCGGCATGACGAAACACCAAGGTGCACGGAACGCTGTTACCTTCCCACCAAAGTGGTACCTATTTATCTACTTGCAATTTCTTGCTTTCGAGCTGCTAGGTTGGCAGGAGCTGGAAGTAGAGACGGGAGCTCACTCCATCATGCAGCACCC
>NW_015163627.1:661593-675457 GCF_001447785.1 Gekko japonicus
CCTTCCCACCAAAGTGGTACCTATTTATCTACTTGCAATTTCTTGCTTTCGAACTGCTAGGTTGGCAGGAGCTGGAACTAGAGACGGGAGCTCACTCCATCATGCAGCACCCGGGTCTCGAACTGCTGAACTACTGACCTTCCACAGCCTGCAGTTCAGCGTCTTAACCACTTGAGCCACCGCAGCTCCTTTGTTTTCTTTAGTATGATGGTAATCCTTACACTATTTCTCCTCCCCCAAAACAAAATTTAAGTAGCCAATTTCCCGCTCTTTACCCTCCATTGCAAGTCAGCACTCAGAGTCAAATTAACAGCACACAGCCATTTGTCATGTTTCATAAGATGTGTTAATTCTTTAGTCAAGTTAAGTCAAAACCTTATAACTTTTCAGCCAGCCTTTACTTACCTTGCAGGACAGGTGGCTTTGTATAGCTGGCAGGAAACATTCTCTTGCTCACTACTTTTTCTGGGCTGAAAGCCCTTCCTTCGGGGTCCATACTGACACTCCATCACTATGGCCCTGCTCCCTGATGGTGAGAAATGATTAATACTCATGGATTTGAAGGACAGAAAAACATATATGTCAACAGAGATCAGTTATTACAAAGCACATATTTTAAGAAGGCATGAGTTTGTCTGACTGGTGCTTCTAAAGATTGGTGGTCCTGGAGATTTAAGAATTTTCAGAACTTGTTCCAAATGATTTCTAGCAATTTCCTGACATTGCTATTGGAACTGCTCAAGACAAAAGCTGGTGTATAGAACGTTTTTTAAAAAATAGATTAAACTTTGGCTGAAGTCTGGTTACCAAGGTGCTACAAACCTACTTAACTCACAAGGAGATTTAAAAAGCTACGATCTTCCATACCAAGTTCAATATACTATATGTTTACTGCACTTTCACACTATTTTCATTTTGTTATCCAGGAGGTAGAACTACCAGAAATTTACCTGCATGCATCAAAGGGAAAAAATGGCCTTTTTATTGCTTTAAATAGCTATTCATCACAGTGCACCTACACAGGATCCTGCATTCCCAATCTCTTTCAAAGCATGCAGTGATTTATGCATCATTTTTTTCTAGCTACTTAAATTATTCGCTAGCACATAAAATGATTACAAACCTTCATCACTTCTTCCCACAGAAAATATGAATCATATGAGAAAAATGAGGACTGGGAACAGCTGGCACTGCACTAGTGTGTTTAATGGTCAGATCAGGTGATACACTAGGAGTTCTGTTGTCCAGAGCTCCCAATGTTTTTAAAAACATTGCAATTTTAAAAAATGCAATTGCCAGGTGTACAGGAGGGTCTTTTAGATCAGAACCATAGTGCAAGGGAGAAGGATTTAAGCTCCCCCCCCCCCATTGCTGTTTTCCTAACCTTAGAAAGGGGGTGGGCGGGTTGAAATAAAAAAATACAAATATTTTTCCTGGATGACGCTTCCATCTTTGATCCTTGGAACGACCATTGGTACTTACCCGTGAAGGGTCCTTCTCCTCTGAGGCTCGGAGGACATGTGCATTCCCGCCCAAAAATAGCCCTGCATATGAGAAAAATGAGGACAGGGAACAGCTGGCACTGCAGTAGTGTGTTTAATGGTCAGATCAGATGATTCACTAGGAGTTTTGTTGTCCAGAGCTCCCAATGTTTTTAAAAACATTGCAATTTTAAAAAATGCAATTGCCAGGTGTACAGGAGGGTCTTTTAGATCAGAACCATAGTGCAAGGGAGAAGGATTTAAGCTCCCCCCCCCCATTGCTGTTTTCCTAACCTTAGAAAGGGGGTGGGCGGGTTGAAATAAAAAAATACAAATATTTTTCCTGGATGACGCTTCCATCGTTGATCCTTGGAATGTCCGGTTTCCGCCCTGGTCATGGGACGGAGACTGTGCTGGTTGCCCTTACTGATGACCTCCGTAGGCACCTGGATCGAGGCGGTGTGGTGGCGCTGTTGTTGTTAGATCTGTCGGCCGCATTTGATACGGTCGACCATCAGCTGCTATCCCACTGCCTTGCTGACGCGGGGATTCACGGGCTCGCCCTTCAATGGCTTGCCTCGTTTCTCCAGGGTCGGGGACAGAGGGTTGTGCTAGGGGAACAGCAATCCCAGAGGCACCTGCTTGAATGTGGGGTGCCTCAGGGGGCAGTGCTTTCCCCGATGCAGTTTAATATATATGTGTGTCCCCTCGCCCAGATTGCCCGGAAGCATGGGCTGGGGTGTCATCAATACGCAAATGACACCCAGCTCTATTTGATGTTGGACAGCCAGTCAGACTCCAACCCAGAAGATCTGCACCGGGCGTTACAAGCCTTGGCTTGTATTAAACCTGGCGAAGACGGAGGTCCTGTGCTTGAGTTGAGACTGGGGTTGGGGCTCCCGCTCCCGACCTTCGATGGGGCACCTTTACGATGGAGGCCCAGGTGGCAACCACTGCCAGATCGGCCTTTATCATCTTCGGCTGGTGAGGCGGTTCCCTTCCTCGACCGCAACGACCTAACTACAGTGATCCATGCGACGGTCACCTTGAGGCTAGACTACTGTAACGCTCTCTACATGGGGCTGCCTCTGTCGCAAATCCGGAAGCTGCAGCTGGTGCAGAATGCTGCAGCCAGGTTGTTGGTGGCCGCCCCTAGGTGGGAGCACACCTGACAACCTTTAAAGCCCTACATGGCCTGGGTCCGACATACCTGTGGGACTGCATTTCCCCACGTATTCCCCAAAGAGCACTTCAGTTTGGGTCACAACACCGGCTGGTGACCCCGGGCCCCAAAGAGGCCAGGCTTGCAGCAACGAGGGCCAGGTCTTTTTCAGTGGCGGCTCCTATCTGGTGGAACGAGCTCCCGGAGGAGATCAGGGCCCTGTGGGACATTCTGCAGTTACATAGGGCCTGTAAGATGGAGCTCTTCCGCCAGGCATATGAGTAGGAGCCGCCACTCCTATTACCACCACCGCTCCACCATAGAGTGACACCGCCAGAGGACCGTGTAACATCCAATTGTGGCCTTAACCCTCCCCTCTGCTATGCAAAATGTGGGGAGTTCTCTATTCCTGCATCCTGATGGAATTGAATTTTAACTGCTTTTATCTATTTTATGTATTGTATGCACTTTGTGCTCGTGTAAGCCGCCCTGAGCCCGTTCGTGGGAAGGGGCGGGGTATAAATGCAATGAAATAAAATAACAAATAAATAAATAAAATAAATATTGCCACTATATATTCAAGCTCCTCTCTGCCATAAGAGCAGGAAATTTCAGCAATACCAGAGAGAACATTGGAAATTCAGGCATCTGTCAAGAGAATACAATTTGTGCACATTTAGGTCTGAAGAACCCAAGGCTTAACTTGCCCATTTCTGACCTTTCAAAACACCTGTACCACAAGAAAACTGAAGCACTCTCTCTAAAGCAAAGCTGATCAGTTTAGAAGATAGTTACCAGCATTGACAAATGGAATCCCATCATATGGGACATACTGTGATTTCCACATCAATCTTGTGGCAGGCTTTGCTGGGCTTGGAGACTGCCGGGTTCCCCACACAGTCTGTGTTTGCTGTTTGTGCAGGATTAGAACACTGTCCAATTCCGTCTCGCTTGAGCAATAGCCACGGTAAGAGTCCCCAATTTTCTGCATGAAAAAGAGGGGAAAATAACAGGATAGTTTACCAAACTGGAATGCTTTGGGGTCAAAAGGTCAGTGTTTTCTTGTTAACAGAGGTGAGGACGTTCATTGTCCTTCGAAGGTTCACAGACCCACAACATATGACGAAATCCCCCCCTTGCAAAATCCTGAAAGGATCTTTTCAATCCCCCTAGGTTTAAAATGAAGTCTGCAAGTGTGAAATGAGCCATGATAAAAATGGAACATATTTTTAGAATCTTTTTAGAGGACTCTGAGCTCAGTGATGAGCATGGATGAAAGCTTATTTAGAATATTGTAATATTTCATGCCCGATCTTTACCAGTTTACAGAAGTCTAATAAGAGGTGGGATATAAATTTTGTACATAAAATAAATATACACGCAAAGGAATGTGGCCTCTGCTGTTCTATGAACTGAAACAGCACCCCTATTTTTTTTTAAATGTCTCAGATTTAAGGGAAATGTTCTTCTAGTAGTTTGCCTTTATTTTTTAATTAAGTAAACCCTCGTTCTATACCGAGTGCACATCTAGTCACCAGAAGTCTTTATCCTCAAGTCCCCTTGTTCAGGAGGTACATTCAGCAATACAAACTGCCAGTTCTGCAATCTTATCCACCTTAAAAAAATAATAATAATTTATACACTGCCCTACCCCACGAGTGGGCTCAGGGCAGCTTACAACATAAACCCATAAACAATAAAACCCATAAACAATAAAAGAATAAAAACATAAAACAATTGAGAAACTTATAACCTATTCTTTTCCAAAATAAGCAGAAGATGGTAGGGGGGAGGGAACTGAGTTGTGAAAGGCTGTTCACATTCCACGATATCTACACAAATCCCCTTCTAACTCTCACCTTGGATCAGAGTAATCAAAATGAGACAGAACTTGTAAGGCATAAGAGTCGTCACCTCCTACGTTACTCTGGCTTGTGAGATCAACGGTTATTTTCAGCTTACCTCACAGCTCCTGAGACGGCGAGCCCATGCAGGTATATTTGGGGGCAATGGCTGAGGAGAAACAGGGAAAGGGTCTTCCAATACCCTGAAAAATAATACAAAAATGGATAGACTACCAAACGAAACACGGATAGCCAGCCTAAACACACATCACACAAATATGGACAAGATTGCTGATTTATAATGTTTCAGTGCTTGGGACAGATGTTTGTAAGGAAGACTTGTTTGTGAAGAAGCAAGCCACCAAGACTATAGGTGCTATCATTTCAAAAGACTACCCTGTCTATTCTGCTCAAATTACTGAGATGGGGGTGAGGATGAGACTGAAGAAAGTGGAAGAGAATGGGAGATGGATGAATAATATGCAAGAGGTTACAGTGGACTGCTTTTTCAAAAATGATTTATTGAAGGAGTTTTATAGATGAGGTTTGAATAATAAAAACAATCAAAAATACATACTCGAATGAGGGGGGGAAAGAAAGTCATTGTGAACATTGCATTAAGTCCCGTTTACTTGGGCAATAGTTAAATGGCCTCAAACAGGCAGGGGGTTGTTCTGTTGTATTTGGCAATAGTTAAATGGCCTCAAACAGGCAGGGGGTTGTTCTGTTGTATTTATTTTATAAATGCCATTTTAAAAGTCATGAGCCTTTGAAAAGGGGGTAGGTTATGAATCAGAAGAAGTCAGTTATGAGAAAACACACTGTGATGGCTTCATAAACACCACAGATTCAAGTTCAACTAAAAACCCAATGGGGCGAAACGTCCTTTACTTGGGACTCACATCCCTGTAAAGGAAACGTCCTTTACTTGGGACTCACATCCCTACATTTCAAAGTCTGCAGTCTACACTGTTTTTCCCTGTCAGCAGGAGCCAAGTGGGGGTGGGGGGCGGGGAGCTGGCTGCCAAGGCACTGCCTATCCTGAGAATCACCCTGCCAAGCACCTATCCATCAAAGTTTTTACAAATGCAAATGGCTCTCCCAGCTAATGACAACAAAATGGCCAGATCACACTTTGATTGATATCTGACAGATAGAAGGTGACAGAGACTTGAGATTGAAGAGACTAGAGTGTCTGTTCCTGGGGACCTCAGGAAGAGAAGATCTGACCCAAGGGGGAAGGGCAGAAGAGATAAATCTCCTGGACATGTGAGGAAAAGGGAAACATGTGGGCAAATTTCATCTTGGAGCAACCTGTAGGAGGGAGTTTTCACAACCCCCTCCATTTTGGATGGCAGCCATTACCACACGGAGCAGACAAAGAGCAGGCAGCCCAGAGTAGTATTCCAAGGCAATGGGGAACTTTTAAAATGACTGCAATAACTAAGCTAAATAGCCTGTCCTAGAATATTATCAGCTAGGGCATGCCAGAGACAGGGTCAGGGGATTGCATTTGCACTTTTTTCTTTGTATTCCTTGCTCCATTGCTCTGCGGAATATGTGTGTGAACATTTTCTACTTAAAAGCTGGTGATAGTTTGATATATCATTATTGCTCAGGAGAACACAAGTGTGCCATATGGTCCAGAGGCAGCAGGAAATGGGAGTTCTAGCTGGAGCGTGAAACTAACTAGATTGGGCTTGAAACTGACCAAGATCAGAACATGGGTAAACTAAACAGACAGAGGTCCCCCTCCCTGCAGGTAGTTCCTGAAACTGCCCAGGTGGTGGTGAGCCTACCAACTCTCTGTGAATCAAGCAGGGTTGCCTACAGGAGACCGGGGACGGCTGTTGAGCGCTCAGACCGTTTGGAGGGTGAACTGGGACAGGGACTGCAGGTCAGTGGGACCATTTCCCCACACCTAACAATAATTACCTACCTGGTTGTCGTCTTTTTCGATACCGTGAGAGATGCTTCAGGATGAAATATGTAACTGCTTGTATTGTCGGCTATAGCAGTCACTGCCACAGTTTGCAAATTCCCATTGCAGTTTGTCTCCTGTGAAACATCTTTTTAAAAAATACAACAAATATTCCTCTTTAAGTATATAATGTATACAATGACTCGAGAACACTTGTGCTGAATCATATTTCAGAACAATGCTGGACTGCTTTTTGGATCTGAAGCACGGATACAATTTGCCAGACCTTCAAGAGTACAGGGGTGTTCTTAACAGTGTTCCCTCTAAGCTGAGTTAGTGTGAGCTAGCTCACAGTTTTTTAGACTTTTTCTGTCTTAGCCCAGGAAGGATGGCTTCAGAGCAAACTAATTTATGCAGTAGCCAAATCGCTCGCTCACAACTTTAATGCCAGTGGCTCACAAAGTAGAATTTTCGCTCACTAGATTCCACAGTTTAGAGGGAGCATTGTTTTTAAATTGTAGACAGCCTCCTGTGATGAATTCCGCTCTAATCGAGTCAAACAATAGAGGACAGAACTCTGGGTCTTTGGGCAGGGAAATATGCCTGGCTCTAATCACCTCATAACTACAAGCTCCTTCTTATCATACAGAAGGGGCTTCATGAGACTGGTGCACAATTCTGCAGCTGTTTTTATAGTGTGTTACAAGGGACAGGCAGAAATCCCAAGTCGCAAGAGGACAAGAACAAGACCCCATTCCAGTTTGTGCCAAGTACAATTCACCACTCACACTTCCCACCTCGCAGGGGCAACTTCTGTACAGCCAGGAGCACAGAGCCATGTCTCCAGAAAGAGAAAGGGAAGCAATCCCCCTCTAAGGCCTGCCCTCGCTGAGTTATAAGAAGGTGGCCTCATGAAAGCACAAAGAGACAGGTCACACACACTTTATGCATGCAGCAATATCTGGGGGGGGCGGGTTAAGGTTTTCTTGAGTTTGTATATTCCACTTTGAGTCTCAGGGAAGAAGATAGACAATAAGCTCAGTAAATAAAAGAAAGACCTGTTAATGGAGGCATACGCTTCAGCACCTATTGAGACAGGGATTGCCTAAGAGTTCCTACTTTGTTGCTGTCATTCTATAGATACAGCCAGAAAATCAATCATCATGAATGTAAGAGGGAAAAGACACTTAACTGTAGTGGTAGATCGGAGTCCTCAACCTACGGATATTCCTTGCCTGTTCAATAAAACCTTTATTCTGTTTTGAAAGTTACTCTGTTACTTTCTGTTCTGTTTTGAAAGTTACTCTGCCTCAAGTGCCATTTCAGAAGAGTAAAATAATAAGACAAGACAGCTCCTGTATTTTCCCTCAAGTTCCTGTGCTGGGTCAAAAGCCTAAACAATGATCTTTGCCGGGGTGTGACAATTTAGGTTATTAAGACAAAGAAGATGTACACACTACCTAAGGGCGACTCAGTCACTGAGGGGAAGTAAAGGCAGGAACTAAAGCCAGAGAGCCAGTTTTTTGTACTGGTTAAGTGTGCGGACTCTAATCTGGGAGAACCGGGTTTGATTCCCCACTCTTCCACTTGCAGCTGCTGGATGACCTTGGGCGAGCCATAGTTCTGTCAGAGCTGTTCTTGAAAAAGAGCAATTTCTGTCAGAGCTCTCTCAGCCCCACCTACCTCACAGGGTATCTGCTGTGGGGAGGGGAAGGGAAAGAAGTTTGTAAGCCGCTCTGAGACCCCCAGTGAAGGAAGGAGTATAAATCCAATCTCTTCTTCTTCTAAAGTTTGGCAGGAGAATCTGCCTGGGAGTAGGGAAGAGACAGGGTTCTGTCATATATACATTTAGGATATCCCCACTTTCAGAAGAGTTTGAGGCCAAGAGTGATGCAGGTAAGTAGACAATAGCAAGAGGAGAGGGCAGGCACTCAGCTGCTTGCCTGGGGCAAATTGATATTCACTGCAAGGTGAGTGGCAGATTATGTGACTGAACACATTTCTTATACCACATGGCAGAATCACTTTCCCAAATTTAAATGGTGGTGACCATTCAGCCAAGGGTCCAATTTCAATGCAAAAGCTATAATTAAGTTCTTAATTCTCAAGCCTGTAAATTCAATTATATACTGGAGATATATGTCCATGAGCAAGCACAGACCTAATGCTAAACGGGCTGGATTCTTACCACGCCACTCAGATAAGCATGGACCTTTCTTCCAGTGCAAGGACTTCCTATTGGAAGACCAGCCTGTTCCACCAGAGAAGACCGCACACTGAAGCTGAGGGGAGTGGCACTTATTATTTTAGGTAGCAACATTTATACCCCACCTTTCTGCCCTCATAAGGCCATCAAGGCGGCAAACAAATTAAAACACGCATAATTATACTTCATTTTAGGATCCAATCCACTGTGTTTACCTAGTAATATACTCTTAAATCCAATCTCTTATTCTTCTTCTAAAGTTTGGCAGGAGAATCTGCCTGGGAGTAGGGAAGAGACAGGGTTCTGTCATATATGCATTTAGGATATCCCCACTTTCAGAAGAGTTTGAGGCCAAGAGTGATGCAGTGCAAGGACTTTCTATTGGAAGACCAGTCTCTTCCACCAGAGAAGACCACACGCTGAAGCTGAGGGGAGTGGCATTTTTTATTTTAGGTAGCAAAATTTATACCCCACCTTTCTGCCCTCATAAGGCCATCAAGGCGGCAAACAAATTAAAACATGCATAATTATACCTCATTTTAGGATCCAACCCACTGTGTTTACCTAGTAATATACTCTACTGACGCCAGTTTGAACTTACTTCCACGTTAATGCATTGAGATACTGAGAACAGGGCTTCACATCTCTCAAGTACAATTCCCTTACCTCCTGAGCTACTGACATCCAAAAGCTGGCCTTGGGGAATAATCACTTGTGCAATCCCTGGCTGAGTAGAAGGAAGAACATGGAGCACTTGTCCATTCTCAGAATGGCTGGCAACGATCATCTTTGAAGCAAACAAAGAAGAAGGTTCACGGGAATCACGGATTAGTAGGAATCAACTGACTGATCCATCTATCACAATAACCTCTTTGGAAGCGTGACAGTGTTTATACTTGTTAAGCTTTACGTATCAACTGCTGATAATTAGAGATGATTATTCTGCTTGAACAGAATTTAATGCATACTCTACTGACGCCAGTTTGAACTTACTTCCACGTAATGCATTGAGATACTGAAAACGGGGTTTCACATCTCTCAAGTACAATTCCCTTACCTCCTGAGCTACTGACATCCAAAAGCTGGCCTTGGGGAATAATCACTTGTGCAATCCCTGGCTGAGTAGAAGGAAGAACATGGAGCACTTGTCCATTCTCAGAATGGCTGGCAACGATCATCTTTGAAGCAAACAAAGAAGAAGGTTCACGGGAATCACGGATTAGTAGGAATCAACTGACTGATCCATCTATCACAATAACCTCTTTGGAAGCGTGACAGTGTTTATACTTGTTAACCTTTACGTATTAACTGCTGATAATTAGAGATTATTCTGCTTGAACAGAATTTAATGCATGTGCGATAACATTGTATCAGATCATTAAGTCATTGTAAAACATTTAACAGTACAAAATTACAGAGAATGAAATTACAGAGAATAGCCTGAAACTTTGTTTGGAACACTGATATAAAGAGGCGGCTGTATGCAAATTAACAAAGGGAAAGGTAGAAGGAAGTTGTCCAGATTATTAGCTAGTTACACCGCCATCCAAAAATCACTTTCCTGGGAACAAGCCCCAATTAGTAGACCTGCCTGTCTTAATTACACATCAATGACAAATGCTGGTCTAAAGACAATAATAAACAACCACTACTACATCAATGACAATTCACCAGAGAACAGCAGATCAAAATGGGATGGAGAGAAGAGATCAATAGAGAAAGTCAGAACAAAGCTTCATTTCAGATGAAAGAAGGGCTACAAGCCTGTTTGAAATTACAGGTTCATTTATATTTCATAAAATAATCAGAAACTGCTGAGCTTTAGGCCTGAATACAAAAGAGAAACAAGACTCTACTAAGATGTATTTGTTGATGGAAAATGCTTGTGCTACTCTCTCAATTATCTGAAGGCTATTAAGAGAACAATCCTAAACAGGTCTACTCAGAATCCTATTCAATGGGGCTAAACCTTCTACTCTAGGATGCAGCAAAACACATCTAACAGTTGCATGTGTGAAGACGTGCTCACCATGTGAGTACCAGACCCCTCTAAGGATTGTACTTCATAAAGGGAATGGCAGTTTTGGTCTACAAGTTGAAAATCTTCCACAGGAAAAGGAGGTGGCTGACATAGCTGTATTTGTGCATGTGCTGATGGAGATGCATCATCTATTGTTTGCAGGAGTCCATGCGACATGTTCTGTCCAAATGATGCGTTCTTGCTTTCCAGGCATGTTAGATGCTGACAAAGAGAAAGACTATTTTATTTTTTTTTCCAGGCATTTATTTCAATCAGTTTTGAAACAAAAATAAGGCCTATACTTCCTTACTCGTTTAGGATAAGAAGTCTCAAACTAAACATGTTTCTTTCTACCAGGTAGAGGAGGAAACCAAAATTTCCATCAGTCCTCCTGCCCCCCCAAAGTCTTGAATGAAGTAACTGCACTGTATTAAGATCCTTCTTGCTCACAAACAATTTCAGTTTGTATTTCCACTTGTACAGCCAATGAATGTGTTAAATAGTGGGTTCCATGGATGAACAGGCTCGAATCTAGTGATCAGCTCAACTCAACTTTATTTGTGATTTCAGCAACAGCAAGACTCCAGAGCCTCAGCTCCGTTAAATAGCATGCAATTGCTACACCCAAACACACCCCCTTCCCAGTGATAGGCTATTTACATAACGTTACTACTAATTGGTTACATTCAGAATCCTGGTAGGCTATTGTTCTTGAGCTCCAAGCTCAGCCAGTCTCTGGGATGATTCAATCAGGGATGATTCAATCCCAATACATAACAGAATGCTAGTGGATGATTTCTATACAAAGTAAACCAGGCATCAAGGCTGTCTGGAAGCTACAGTGACTCACTAGTAAATTAAAAACAACTATGACCTGATTGCAGGCATAGGATGATTTTAAAAAATAGCAAAGATGTAATAGCTTGCTAAGCAAAGGACAGTGACACAGTGCTCCCCAAAAGTGTTCATGCTTATAAATATTCTGTGCACAATTGTTTGTAAAGGAATTCATGACAGAACCAAATATCTTTCCACCATTTCTGCATCTAAGGTTCTGAGACTGTTACAGTACAATCCAAAATACAGTAATGATCTCAGAAGGATCAAGTGTACAGCTGAACTTTTATTGAAACAGATTGTGCAGGTGTATATAAAGGGATCCTGCACCATAATAACCATAATTCAGCAATGTTTGCAGACATTTCCTTTAAAGCTGCATGAAACAGATAAAAGACACAAAATCATTTGCTTATTTGTATGGGCATTATGCTGTTTTGTTTTTGTCTGTGAAGAATAGATGCTTTTGAATTATGGTCCTGGAGAAGTCTCTTGAGAGTCCCTTGGACTGCCAGGAGATCAAATCAGTCAATCCTAAAGGAAATCAACCCTGACTGTTCCCTGGAAGGCCAGATACTGAAGCTCAAATACTTTGGCCACCAAATGAGAAGGGAGCATTCACTGGAGAAGACCCTGATGCTGGGAAAGATTGAAGGTCAAAGAAGAAGGGGACAACAAAGGATGAGATGGTTAGACAGTGTTATTATTGCAATGAAGACAGGAGGGCCTGGCGTGATGTGGTCTATGGGGTCGTGAAGAGTCCGATTCAACTGTGCGACTGAACAACAACAGAATGTGCGCGTGCTGCATTTGTATTTTTCAGTTTCTAGGTGTGGTCTTCACATGGCTAGGTTCCAATTTTACTGAGGCAGGGACTGACTGAATGTGAAACATATTTGGGTCAAACAAGTGCGGCAAAGCAATGAATATTTTTATTAGAGAACAGAAAGTTGGATTCTGTCAACTTTTCCCACTCAATCTTACCTAATTCCCCTCCTTACTATAGCCCCTGTCCAATATACCTTTTGTCCATGCCAGTCCCATGATCCCCAGTATAGCCTTTTGGTGTTTTTTCCCCTCCCCTTTTCACCAGTGGAAAAGCCGGCTGGATCCAACCCAGAAAGTAGGGTCGCCAACCTCTAGTTGGTGGCTGGGGATCTCCTGCTTGTACAACTGACCTCCAGGCAACAGAGATCAGTTCACCTAGAGAAAATGGCCACTTTGGAAAATGGACTCTATGGCATTATATCCCATTGAAAGCCCTCCTCTCCCCAAACCCTGACTTCCTCAAGCTCCACTTCCAAGATCTACAGGTATTTCCCAACCCAGAGCTGGCAAATCTACCAGAAAGTTATTTGCAAACTTGCCAATAAGGCATTAATTCTGACTTCTTCAATTACGTGATTTTCAAACAAGGGAATATGAAAAGGCAATAGTTTGGAAAGCAGGTCTTGTCCCTGGATGCCTGAAATGAAACAAAAGAAGTCAGTGCAAGTAGGTCATAACTGTGCTCTTACCTGGAAGGCCTGGCCTCCACTTTCCAATCCTTCTGCATTATTAGAGTTGATTACCAGGTAGTCACTGTCTTTTTCCACGTTATCACGGTCAATGCCATTTACTTCCATTGCAGTGCAGGCTAGAAAAGAAACATTCTTCAGTACTTGAAATCTTATCCCTGCAAAAATGTGTTTAAGCAGAATCCTATATTTTCTTTTTTCCCATATTTCGCAAGTAGATTTCACACGTTAGAGACCAAAGTTTGGAACTAGTGATTAAACACTCCAAGGCCTTCTGAAAGCCCTGCTCTTCCTTTGCAAAAAATAAAATGTCCTCACACTATTTCTCAATTTCCATTTAAATAGAATGTCAATTAAACCAAAAATGACTAAATAGCTACCAAGTAATAATCAGAAAGAAATGCAGTTTTAATTTTTAAGTTTCCAGTGCTCAGAACGGCTGGCATACATTTGAAGCATTTATGGTAAAAATACGAATAGATTAGAAAGGAACAAGAAAGTAAAAAGCCCAAACAATCTTATGTTTTTTTCATGACAATAATGAGTACATACGTTAAATACCAGGTCCTCGCCAATTGCTGATCACTCATCTGAAACCTTTTACTTATTTTTTTCCATTGACTCAAGTCACATTCATTTCAAAAAGATTTTCAAGCTTCACAAAATACACTTTGGGTGCGGTCAGACGGTGTGCTGAGAGCAGGTTAAACTGCTCCGGGTCTAACCGGATTATATTTGATCTGGATAATCGCGAGCACACTTACCTCCCTTATCCCGCCTCACTGCACAGTCCTGTCACTCCCCGGCGTCTACACTACCGACGTGCAGGAGCATGTGTTCGCAGGTTCCCCCCCACCTCACTTTTCGCCTTCACCA
>NW_015163627.1:675715-690334 GCF_001447785.1 Gekko japonicus
CCTTGGGCAGCTTTCGAGCGGGGAGGGGGTTTAAACCGAAAGTGGCTTGACACTGGAGGAGCAATCACACAGGGGGGAAATGCGGCTTTAAACGGGAGAGCTGAGAAAACACCACTTTGGGACCTGGTAACAAAATACTCCGGGTTAAAGTGGTTTTGAGCCGGAAACCAACGGCTGGGGACGGGAGGCAGATGTTGATTTGTGTTATCATGCATATAAAATCCGTTGCTGAACTGTCACACCACCAGATCAAATGGCGCGTCATATAGAGACATACAGAGATTCATTCTTTTATTTCCACAAAGAGTGTTTCATGCAGTAGTACCCTAGACTTATTTTATAAATGTGCACATTCTATTTAGTGCACTGCAGAGCTGAACAGTATTCTCACAATACAGATCTGAAAGATAAGCAATTTGTATTTACATGGAAAAGGACAGGCCGATGAAATAACTGCTGACAAACTAGAGGATGCACAGGAAAACTGTGAAATGAGTTTAGAACTTAGCAGAATCTCCCCTGTTGAAGAGATGCCATCAGCAGTACTTTCTAGGGGATAGCAATCTACAGCAACAAATGGATGGGAGACCCAGCTGAGCTCTGAGCAGGAGCAGGAGCAGGAGACAGAGGGGTGAGTGGTTTTTTATTTGCTTTCAGCGGAGAGGATCCAGCTGAGGATTTTGGTGGGAGAACTGGTCTGGGAGTGTGTGGAAGCGCTTGGAGTTTTTGCAGATTCCTGGCTGCTTGAGAGAGGAAAGGGCATTGTTTGACTGTGATTGACTGCAATTGAGAGGAAAAGGAAGGGGCATTGTTTTGCATGTGATTGAGTGCCTGGGTGCATTTGAATAGCTGCTGCCAGCCCTCTGCTGGGGGAGGCCTCTATTTAAGGAAACACCTGGCCAGAGGCAGAGGAGACCCAGCTGAGCTCTGAGCAGGAGCAGGAGACAGAGACAGAGGGGTGAGTGGTTTTTTATTTGCTTTCAGCGGAGAGGATCCAGCTGAGGATTTTGGTGGGAGAACTGGTCTGGGAGTGTGTGGAAGCGCTTGGAGTTTTTGCAGATTCCTGGCTGCTTGAGAGAGGAAAGGGCATTGTTTGACTGTGATTGACTGCAATTGAGAGGAAAAGGAAGGGGCATTGTTTTGCATGTGATTGAGTGCCTGGGTGCATTTGAATAGCTGCTGCCAGCACTCTGCTGGGGGAGGCCTCTATTTAAGGAAACACCTGGCCAGAGGCAGAGGAGACCCAGCTGAGCTCTGAGCAGGAACAGGAGCAGGAGACAGAAGGGTGAGTGGTTTTTTATTTGCTTTCAGCGGAGAGGATCCAGCTGAGGATTTTGGTGGGAGAACTGGTCTGGGAGTGTGTGGAAGCGCTTGGAGTTTTTGCAGATTCCTGGCTGCTTGAGAGAGGAAAGGGCATTGTTTGACTGTGATTGACTGCAATTGAGAGGAAAAGGAAGGGGCATTGTTTTGCATGTGATTGAGTGCCTGGGTGCATTTGAATAGCTGCTGCCAGCACTCTGCTGGGGGAGGCCTCTATTTAAGGAAACACCTGGCCAGAGGCAGAGGAGACCCAGCTGAGCTCTGAGCAGGAACAGGAGCAGGAGACAGAAGGGTGAGTGGTTTTTTATTTGCTTTCAGCGGAGAGGATCCAGCTGAGGATTTTGGTGGGAGAACTGGTCTGGGAGTGTGTGGAAGCGCTTGGAGTTTTTGCAGATTCCTGGCTGCTTGAGAGAGGAAAGGGCATTGTTTGACTGTGATTGACTGCAATTGAGAGGAAAAGGAAGGGGCATTGTTTTGCATGTGATTGAGTGCCTGGGTGCATTTGAATAGCTGCTGCCAGCACTCTGCTGGGGGAGGCCTCTATTTAAGGAAACACCTGGCCAGAGGCAGAGGAGACCCAGCTGAGCTCTGAGCAGGAACAGGAGCAGGAGACAGAAGGGTGAGTGGTTTTTTATTTGCTTTCAGCGGAGAGGATCCAGCTGAGGATTTTGGTGGGAGAACTGGTCTGGGAGTGTGTGGAAGCGCTTGGAGTTTTTGCAGATTCCTGGCTGCTTGAGAGAGGAAAGGGCATTGTTTGACTGTGATTGACTGCAATTGAGAGGAAAAGGAAGGGGCATTGTTTTGCATGTGATTGAGTGCCTGGGTGCATTTGAATAGCTGCTGCCAGCACTCTGCTGGGGGAGGCCTCTATTTAAGGAAACACCTGGCCAGAGGCAGAGGAGACCCAGCTGAGCTCTGAGCAGGAACAGGAGCAGGAGACAGAAGGGTGAGTGGTTTTTTATTTGCTTTCAGCGGAGAGGATCCAGCTGAGGATTTTGGTGGGAGAACTGGTCTGGGAGTGTGTGGAAGCGCTTGGAGTTTTTGCAGATTCCTGGCTGCTTGAGAGAGGAAAGGGCATTGTTTGACTGTGATTGACTGCAATTGAGAGGAAAAGGAAGGGGCATTGTTTTGCATGTGATTGAGTGCCTGGGTGCATTTGAATAGCTGCTGCCAGCACTCTGCTGGGGGAGGCCTCTATTTAAGGAAACACCTGGCCAGAGGCAGAGGAGACCCAGCTGAGCTCTGAGCAGGAACAGGAGCAGGAGACAGAAGGGTGAGTGGTTTTTTATTTGCTTTCAGCGG
Source organism: Gekko japonicus (assembly GCF_001447785.1). Taxonomy (NCBI): domain Eukaryota; kingdom Metazoa; phylum Chordata; class Lepidosauria; order Squamata; family Gekkonidae; genus Gekko; species Gekko japonicus. The sequence goes on from NW_015163627.1 coordinate 678,338, forward strand.
AGAGGATCCAGCTGAGGATTTTGGTGGGAGAACTGGTCTGGGAGTGTGTGGAAGCGCTTGGAGTTTTTGCAGATTCCTGGCTGCTTGAGAGAGGAAAGGGCATTGTTTGACTGTGATTGACTGCAATTGAGAGGAAAAGGAAGGGGCATTGTTTTGCATGTGATTGAGTGCCTGGGTGCATTTGAATAGCTGCTGCCAGCACTCTGCTGGGGGAGGCCTCTATTTAAGGAAACACCTGGCCAGAGGCAGAGGAGACCCAGCTGAGCTCTGAGCAGGAACAGGAGCAGGAGACAGAAGGGTGAGTGGTTTTTTATTTGCTTTCAGCGGAGAGGATCCAGCTGAGGATTTTGGTGGGAGAACTGGTCTGGGAGTGTGTGGAAGCGCTTGGAGTTTTTGCAGATTCCTGGCTGCTTGAGAGAGGAAAGGGCATTGTTTGACTGTGATTGACTGCAATTGAGAGGAAAAGGAAGGGGCATTGTTTTGCATGTGATTGAGTGCCTGGGTGCATTTGAATAGCTGCTGCCAGCACTCTGCTGGGGGAGGCCTCTATTTAAGGAAACACCTGGCCAGAGGCAGAGGAGACCCAGCTGAGCTCTGAGCAGGAACAGGAGCAGGAGACAGAAGGGTGAGTGGTTTTTTATTTGCTTTCAGCGGAGAGGATCCAGCTGAGGATTTTGGTGGGAGAACTGGTCTGGGAGTGTGTGGAAGCGCTTGGAGTTTTTGCAGATTCCTGGCTGCTTGAGAGAGGAAAGGGCATTGTTTGACTGTGATTGACTGCAATTGAGAGGAAAAGGAAGGGGCATTGTTTTGCATGTGATTGAGTGCCTGGGTGCATTTGAATAGCTGCTGCCAGCACTCTGCTGGGGGAGGCCTCTATTTAAGGAAACACCTGGCCAGAGGCAGAGGAGACCCAGCTGAGCTCTGAGCAGGAACAGGAGCAGGAGACAGAAGGGTGAGTGGTTTTTTATTTGCTTTCAGCGGAGAGGATCCAGCTGAGGATTTTGGTGGGAGAACTGGTCTGGGAGTGTGTGGAAGCGCTTGGAGTTTTTGCAGATTCCTGGCTGCTTGAGAGAGGAAAGGGCATTGTTTGACTGTGATTGACTGCAATTGAGAGGAAAAGGAAGGGGCATTGTTTTGCATGTGATTGAGTGCCTGGGTGCATTTGAATAGCTGCTGCCAGCACTCTGCTGGGGGAGGCCTCTATTTAAGGAAACACCTGGCCAGAGGCAGAGGAGACCCAGCTGAGCTCTGAGCAGGAACAGGAGCAGGAGACAGAAGGGTGAGTGGTTTTTTATTTGCTTTCAGCGGAGAGGATCCAGCTGAGGATTTTGGTGGGAGAACTGGTCTGGGAGTGTGTGGAAGCGCTTGGAGTTTTTGCAGATTCCTGGCTGCTTGAGAGAGGAAAGGGCATTGTTTGACTGTGATTGACTGCAATTGAGAGGAAAAGGAAGGGGCATTGTTTTGCATGTGATTGAGTGCCTGGGTGCATTTGAATAGCTGCTGCCAGCACTCTGCTGGGGGAGGCCTCTATTTAAGGAAACACCTGGCCAGAGGCAGAGGAGACCCAGCTGAGCTCTGAGCAGGAACAGGAGCAGGAGACAGAAGGGTGAGTGGTTTTTTATTTGCTTTCAATGGCTGAGGACGGGAGGCAGATGTTGATTTGTGTTATCATGCATATAAAATCCGTTGCTGAACTGTCACAACACCAGATCAAATGGCGCGTCTGAACTCACCCTATATTATCTTTCATGCTGATGAAAATTATATGCAAGTGTTAAATAAAATGTTGCCCGTGGGTAATAAATTACATATAGAGATTCATTCTTTTATTTCCACAGAAGCGTGTTTCATGCAGTAGTACCCTAGACTTATTTTATAAATGTGCACGTTCTATTTAGTGCACTGCAGAGCTGAACAGTATTCTCACAATACAGAAAGATAAACAATTTGTATTTACATGGAAAAGGACAGGCCGATGAAATAACTGTTGACAAACTAGAGGATGCACAGGAAAACTGTGAAGTGAGTTTATTATTATTATTTATTCAATTTCTATACCGCTCAATCCCGGAGGCTCTGAGCAGTTTACATAGGCATATTATACTTCCTAGCTAGGGCCACAATGTATATATGGGGAGGTGAGTGCCTACCAGGCACCCAGCCGGCTTGTTCTTTCTTCTTCCTGTGGCTTCGTTTGAACTTAGCAGAATCTCCCATGTTGAAGAGATGCCATCAGCAGTACTTTTTAGGGGATAGCAATCTACAACAACAAATGGATGGGTGACCCTGGGCTATTATGTTCTTATGTTCTTATGATGGGTGACCCTGGGCTACTTGTACACTCTCAGCCTAATCTACCTCACAATGTTGTTGAGAGGATAAAATGGAGAAGGGAAGAACATTATAAGCCACTTTGGGTGAAAGCTGCAAAGAGAGAATAGCATTCAGCCTCCATCACATCTGCTAGCTCACGACCAGCACAACTGTTTAGGGTAATTAGATCACTGATGTCCCTCACAGAGCGAAACCAAAAAACTGGAAATTCAGCCATTAGCTGTGTGTCATATGTGAGCTTCTTTGTGGACAAAATCTTGTTGCTCCACCACGACCTACCCATTAATGTTGATACAGTAAGTGAACTGGAGGCCCCTTGGCTGTCTTTGGATTCGGTTCTTGACAACTTCAGACTGCTCTCCACTGCTGATATTGACAGGATCCTGGGTGCTGTTCAGCCAACCACGTGCCTCCTAGATCCGTGTCCCTCATGGCTAATTAAAGCTGGTGATGAGAGGATACAGGGCCCTCTGCTAGACATTCTTAACCTATCCAGAGAGCTTAAAGGAGGCTGTGGTAGTACCAGTCTTGAAGAAGCCATCTCTGGATCCAAAGAGTCCTGCCAATTACTGCCTGGTTTCAAACTTATCGTTTCTGGGTAAGGTAATTGAGAGAGCAGTGGCTGAGCAGCTCCAGGATCTTCCGGATGACACATTTGCACTGGATCCACTCCAGTTCACCTTCCACCCCGGCCACGTCAAAAGTCCTTATCCAAACCCAGGCTAAGAATTTTTGTTAAGGAAGGGCTGCCGCAAAATAAAGTTACAAAAATACCAGAGAGAGGTGATCCTCGCTTTAGTCTTGGTAGATGCCACCAGTCCTTTCAGCTTAAGAGCGAAAGGACAAGTCTCTCAGCCTTTCGTAGAATTAACAAGAAAAGTCAGCCCTGCAGAGTAGGACGGTAGACTGAGTTTCCAAACAAAATTCAAGTACCAGGTAGGTGGTCAAAGGCCAAGGCTTCTGGAAGAAAGCTTTGAGGTCAGTGAAGGCAAAAATCCACAACATGGTAAAAATATAATTATTTTTATTTTAGGTGCAAAACATAGTTAAAAATAGACAAGACTGTGAAGGAACATAAAACAACAAACTCTATGCTTATCCAGCTTAGCTACTACAGTAAAACAAGATCTGAAGTTACCCAATGTTAGTTTCAGCAAACAAAGCAGCTCTCTCTTGCAGAGACACTAGGGATGTGCATGGGAAAAAATATTGGTATTTTAGGGTTAGGATAAATCAAACCTGAAAAATATCACTAAATGCTGATATTCCCAAATCCCAATATTGGTAGTATACTGGGATTCAGGAAATACGGTAATTGGAATTGCTGAAAATACTCAGCTGTCATTTGAGCTGTGTCAGTTTCACTCCCCTGCTCTCCCTCCCATTTGCTTCCCCAGCCAGCCAGAAGCGATCAGGGAGGCAACTTTAAATGCCTTCCCTTCACTTTCCCAGCCAGCCTGTCAAGGTGCACTGGCTGGGGAAGTGAAGAGGAGGCATTTAAAGATGCCTCCCTGATCTTTCTTTGCTTCCCCAGCCAAGGCGGGCTGGCTGGGGAAGTGAAAAAAAGATCAGGGAGGCATCTTTAAATGCCTCCCATTGGCTTCCACAGCCAGCCTGCCAAGGCAGAGGTGGCTTCCAAGCAGAGGTGGGTGAAGCAAAGAGAAACCGGGGAGGCTTTAAAAAAATGCCTCCCCTTCTCTTCTTCAGCTGGTGGCCGTGGCAGGCTGGCTAGGAAAGTGAAGACAGATTGGGGAGGTATTTAAAGATGCCTCCCCGATCTGTTTCCCCTTCCCTCCCTGCTTCGGGGAAGGGACTGAATAAAACCTGAATAAGATCAGCTTCAGCTTTTATTCAGGAGCACCTTATCAAGTAGCTGAATCAGATTAGAGAATCTAATTCGGCTGAATACATACCTGAAAAATACCAATAAGTGGTTAGGGTTGATGCTCTGTACTTTTTTTCCTCCATCCACAATCAGCCCCTCCCTTCTCTCTTCTTCACTGTTATTCATGGAGTTAACTGTCACTTTTCTTCTTCTTCCTCTCTCTCCTTATTAGTGTGTTATACTGAGGTAAAGTTATTGAAGCCTCGTAACCTTTAGCCAGGATGTTGTTTAAATGGTTTTGTAAATAGTTATTAAACATTGCTTTCTTGAAAACGTGTACTCTACAGAAATATCTCCATGCTGGATTCACAGACGCTGCTATTTCTCTCTAAACAGGTGGAATATCCTGTACTTGGTGAGTGCTAGGGTATTACCCCAACAGGAATTGTTCCTCACTAACATTTATATCACATCATACATAAACCTCCTTGGCAGAGGAAGGCATCCTGCACAAGAAGTCGGTGAGCTTTACACCTGAGCAGAACGGCCCTGCTGAAAGGAAACTGAGATCTTTACTGGAGATGAGCAAATGCACGCTCATGGATGCAGGCATACCCAATAAATGGTGGGGCGAAGCAATTCCTGAGTGCAAACTATTCTCACCTGTTGATGACTTGATTCTGGATTATGACAGGCAAATGCACTATAACAGTGTGTTAGAGTACCTAAATAGAGAAGTAGGAATTAAGGAGCTAGAAGATGTTTCATACTACCCTGTTTCCCCGAAAATAAGACCTACCCCAAAAATAAGCCCTAGCAGGATTTCTATGCATTTGTGGTATAAGCCCTAGTGTGTCTTCTTGAGAAAAAATAAATATAAGGCAGTGTCTTATTTTCGGGGAAACACGGTAGCTGGGCATACGAACGGAAAGGGAGGAAGATGGTTCATTTCTCCTGAATAGGAGAAAGAAAATAATTGAACTCTTACAGATATTAGGTCTAGAAAATGCCAACACAGTGGCAACACCTATGGAAAATGACCTACTTAAGAACACCAAAATAAGTGAGCCTTTACCTATAGACAATCTGTGCAGAAATGCCATAGGAAAATTTCTATCCCTAAGCACCACTAGGTAAAGGTTCCCTTGCTCGAAAGCCAGTCGAATCCGACTCTAGAGTTGTGGTGCTCATCTCCGTTTCCAAGCCGAAGAGCCAGTGAGGTCCGAAGACATTTCCATGGCCATGTGGCCGGCCTGACTAAACACAAAGGCGCACGGACAGCTGTTCCCTTCCCCTAGTGGTACCTATTTTTCTACTTGCAATTTCTTGCTTTCGAACTGCTAGGTTGGCAGGAGCTGGAACTAGAGACAGGAGCTCACTCCGTCTTGCAGCACCCGGGTCTCGAACTGCTGAACTACTGACCTTCCACAGCCTGCAGTTCAGCATCTTATCCACTTGAGCCACTAGCAAACCTGATATTGCAACCAGTGTTGGGATACTAAATAGAAAGACAAGTGCACTTAGCAAGAAAGAGTGGGTTTAAGTAAAAAGGGTGGCTAAATATCTAAAAGGAACTTTAGATTTGGAACTAAGATTCCTATTCGCCAGTAATCCAAAATTAGTAGGTTACATGGATGCAGACTGGGCAGGAGACAGCTTAGACTATACATCCACAAGTGGTTACTTGGTCCTATAAGGAGTTGGACCCATCTCTTGGGCCAGTAGAAAGCAAACTAAAGTATGTCTTCCAGAGAGTCTGAATATATACCGTCTGCTGAAGCATGCAGAGAACTGTTGTGGCTAGACCAGTTACTAAAGGACTTTGAAGTTGATGAGGAAAAGCCAGTTCAGTTTAAAGAAGACAACCAGAGCTGCATTAAGATTTCTTCATCAGAAAGATTGGCTGCATGCACTAAGCACACTGGTGTAAAGTTTCACTTAGTGTGTGACCTGAGATGGGCATAATAAAGATGGAATACTGTTCAACAGAAGAGCCAACATCCTGACCAAGCCTCTATCAAGAGACAGATTTGATAGATTACAAGATAACCTGAAATTTGGCAACTCCGGCATGTGACTTTAAGAAAGGGTGTTGGGTATTTTAACTGCATGAAAGAGGATCTTGGAGGGAATTCTCTCACTGGTGTGCACCTGGCAGTTGGCCCCAGTCTCTCATCAGTTAGATGTTGAGCCTCTTTGGCCCTTCTTTTTCATCTTATATAGGACCTCTCTTCTTCTCTCTCTTTCCTGGGCTTGGAGCTGTAGCAAGTTAACCTTTTAGAAGTTCATCTGTTCACAGTAAGTTAAATGTACCTACATGAATATGTAATGTATGATGCGCTTCCATTTTTTTGTAAGTAAAATTTCTTTCTCGTTACCATCGGCGGCATATTGTCTTTGTAATTCATTTGAACCGCATTTTCCCCTAAATGGGGAAATATGAAGAATTGGGGATACTGTGAAAAAAAGCTTGTGTTTCCAAGGCAAATGACTTTTTTTTTTAACATTTAACCCAATACATTCCCCATAAGATCTCCCAGGATGATTTTCCTTCACTTATCTATCTGAAGAAGTGGGCTGCATGTCACAAAAGCTCCTGCCAAAATAAATGTTGCCAACCTTTAAACTGGATTTTTATTTCTGAGGGAACCCTGCGGCCAGAAAAAAATTTCATCATTCTCTTAAAACGCCCTACAGAGTTCCTCTTTCATTTTGGCACTATGACAGCTAATTACTGTCAGGAATCATCAACCTGGGACACGAACAGCAATCTGGGCGGTTGTTTTTAACACATCCTGAAGAAAACAGGTCTTCCTTCCCACTTGAGGAGAGGGATGTGTGTACGGTTACCAGATGTCCTCTTCTTAGAGGACACATCCTCTTTTGTTTGTTACCCATCTTCTTTTGGGCTCTTCTTCAAAAACTTATGAAAACGTCCTCTTTTTCCGTAGGGAGGCTGAGGCTCTTTTGTCCCATACTCCCTCAGTGGAGGAAAGCTTCAGAAACAGTGTTGTTGTTGTTCAGTCGCACAGTTGAATCCGACCCCATGGACCACATCACGCCAGGCCTTCTGTCTTCTCTTGTGCTCTGGAGTTTGCTTAATTTCATGTTCGTTGCCTCGATGACACTGTCTAACCATCTCATCCTTTGCCCTCCCCTTCTTCTTTGACCGTCAATCTTTCCCAGCATCAGTGAGGGCTCCCTTCTCAGTTGTTGGCCAAAGTATTTGAGCTTCAGCTTCAGGGAACAGTCAGGGTTGATTTCTTTTAGGACTGACTGATTCGATCTCCTTGCAGTCCAATCAGAAACAGTAGAGGTATTTAAAATGAGAGCTGTCACGATCGGTTGTCTGAAGTAACCACTCGCAAAATCTGTCCTCTTTTTCGCTTTTCAAAATATAGCAACCCTGGATGAGAGGGACGCTGGTTGGCCGGTCTTCCCCCACCCCCCCAGCGCCGGCCTGGGATTGGCACGGCCGGTCTCCACCACAGCCCTCCTCCGCCTTCGCCCAAAGCGGGCGACAACCCTCCAGGGAAAGTGGGAGCATTTCGCTCCCAAGACCCGCCCGCCTCCCGCCCTCAGGCACGCAAGTCTGGCCAAGGCGGGTCCCTCCGGGGGGGGGGGGGGGTTTGTTTTATTGTATTGCTTTGCTGTATTTTTAATTTTTTTGTAATTCACGTTGAGTCTTTGTGAGAAAGGCAGAATATAAATGAAGTATTTGACTCTTTGAGCACTTCAAGAAAACACAACACTTAACGAAAACAATACTTAGCGGTTATATAATGTTTTCTACTCACATCACATATATTACCATAGGAGTCTTTGCAGCTACTCTACAGCATGGGCCACTGCATTAGCCGCAGGCCTGGGTTCCTGCCGGAGCGCACCGGAGCACCACTCCGCCAGTCAGGAGCCCAGGGGGTGGGCACATAAGCCCCACCCCCTGCTCCAACCAGCCATCAGTTGGGACACGGTGGGGGGGCCGAAACATTCCCCCACCTCCCTGAGTCCCGAGGTGGTGCCCTTGGACTCCTAGGGGCAAATGCCACCTCTCGCGTGTGATGTGTGATGTCCGCTCGGAATTTGCCCCTAGGAGTCCAAGACCACCACCCCGGGGCTCAGGGAGGCGGGGGAACGTTTCCCGCCCCGCCTGCCCGCAGCCATAACTTTTTAAAAGAGCCCCTAACGAGAGCGGAGGGAGCCGGAACGACCTCTGAGCAATATTGCCTTTGGGTAATCATGGATTCTCTGTTCACAATTATGTCCCTATGAGCAATCATGGATTCTCTATTGGCAATTATGTACTCCATTATCCCCTATGGGCAAGCCTACTCTTCATTATTCCCTATGGGCAATCATGCATTCTCTATTGGCATTCATGTATTGCCTATGGACAATCGCTGTCCACTCATGTATTGCGTATGGGCAATCGCTTGTCCTTAGTTTTAGTACGTCCCCTGAAGTTGAATAGATTCAGGGGGGGTAGCCTTGTTGGTCTGAAGCAGCAGAAAAGTCTGAGTCCAGTGGAACTTTTAAGACCAATAAAGTTTTATTCTGGGTATAAGCTTTTGAGTGCATGTTGGTCTTAAAGGTGCCACACCACTGGACTTAGACTTTGTTCTGAAGTTGAATAGGTTTTACTTATCAGTAAGACGTCCCAGTAAACTACCTTAGCAAAACCTGGGACGCCCCATCCGTTACAGGTTAATGTTTGTCGTGAATGCTTTATTTTCCCTTTTCCTCGACTAGATTTGAATTCTACATAATTGCATTTCACCTTGTACTTCCCACATTTTCATGCCCCCTGTATTGTGCCTTTGTGATATAGTGAGGCTCCGCTCGGTGCACCTAAAAAAGTAGGCTGCAGCTTGACACCCTTTGCCAGAATTACAGTTTTTAAATCCTGCCTTGAATGAGCCGCAAGACTCATGTTTATTTGAACAGGGTAAAGAACTTCACGTGGAGGAAAGGGGAGAGAAAAGGAAAGCTGGGATTCGTCCAAGATACACCCAATCAACTTGCGAACCGTCTTCTCCTTTTGCTCTACCGTCAGGCATTACTAGTCATTCGCCGAGCAAGCGATCGGGCCTACGAAGCCGAGTGACTCTCAGCCACGTGGGGAAGGCATTGCTGGTGCTGGAGAGGCGGAAAGCTCTGAGCCCGGTGCTCGGCTTGGCTGTTTCGGGCCGTAGCTATGGCGCAGCTTCAGGCTCGCTTCTTTACTGAAGATACGAGGTAAGTAGGAAAGAGGCTTGCTGCCCTCTGCTTTTCCTGGCCCGGGGGTTATCATTCCGTCTTAATCAGCTCCTAAAGCTTAAAAGAGGGAAATGCAACGCACCGTGCAATTGCTGGAGTAAGATAAGCATTTAATATGGAGCCTGTATTTTTTTTCCCCCTCGCACTACTGGTGTTAGATTAGAGTGTGCTATAGTGTATTTGGATAGTGAAATTGCACATGGGAATAGATCGCTGTTCTTGCGTACGCTTGAGCTGGGGACGTACTAAAACTAAGGACCGCGATTGCCCATAGGCAGTACCTGGGGCTGTATGCATCTCCTGTGTTTAACGTTGCCAGTCTCCGGGTGGGACCTGGAGATCTCCCGATCCGCAGGCAACAGAGATCAGTTACCCTGGAGAACATGCTAATGTGAAGGTAGACGCTATTGCATTATACCCTGCTGAGAGCTCTCCCTCCCCAAACCCTGCCCTCCGCAGGCTCCATCCCGAAAGTCTCCAGGAATTTCCCAACCCAGAACTGGCAACCCTGGTCACAACTGATCTCCATACTATAGAGGTCTGCCTCCCCTCCCTGGAGAAAATAGCTGCTTTGGAGGGTGGGCTCTCCTCCCCAAACCCTGCCAACCCCAGGCTCCATCCTGCAAAGCTCCAGGTATTTCCTAACCTGGAGTTGTCAACTATAGTTACATCTGATCAGACAACAGAGATCAGATCCCCTGAAGAAACTGCCTGCTTTGGAGGGTGGGCTCTCCTCCCCAAACCCTGCCAACCCCAGGCTCCATCCTGCAAAGCTCCAGGTATTTCCTAACCTGGAGTTGACAACCCTAACCTTGTGGTGTCGCTGGTTATATTATTCAGTTCTTGTATATGTATGTGTACTCTGCTGAAAGTATCAGTGTATGCATCCAATAAAGTACTCCAGTCCACAGACCCTTATGCCAGACATCTCTCATATAATGTCCAGCTGCTTCCATCTAGTGATGATTCTCTGTGTCACTGTGAGTTTGGTGTCGTAGTTAGGAGCGCGGACTCTAATCTGGGAGAACCGGGTTTGATTACCCACTCCTCCACATGCAGTTGCTCGTGTGACTTTGCATTAGTTACAAGTCATTTCAGAGCTGTTCTCTCAAGGGCAGTTCTCTTAGAGCTCTCTCAGCCCCACCTACCTCACAGGATATCTGTTGTAGGGAGGGGAAGGGAAAGGAGATTGTAAATCGCTCTGAGGTTCCTTCTGGTAGTGAAGGGTGGGGTATAAATCCAGTCTCCTCCCCCTCCCCTGTCTTCTTCATTGCTACTGTGAACGAGAGGGATTCACTGTGGCAATGGAGTGTCCACACAGCAGTTTCGCCCTCAGTCTTCTTGTACTGGCTCCCACTGGAGGACAATTTTAAAACACGAGCAAGTGACATATCGCTACTGCATTATAATCTCTCTACTGTTCAAAGTGCTGCTAAGGACTGGGGATGTCTAGAGATCTGCCTGCATCGATATGGTCTTCTGGGACCTTGTTCTGTTCAATTGCACAGAGATTGGGGAATTTGCTTCCCTAGAAGGCTTCCTCCCTGCTTGCCTTTCTGTGTTAGAACATTTTGTTAGGAAGGCAGCAGTGGCTGGAAATATCTTTTAATGCTGTTGCTGGTTATTTTAATGGTGGATATTTGTTTGCTCAGCTGTTGCAACAAGCTCTCTGGATCATACCTCAATGTAATTTTTTGTTGAACAAAGTTCAAGTCCAGTGGCACCTTTAAGACCAACAAAGTTTTATTCAAGGTATAAGCTTTTGTGTGCACACACACTTCTTCAGATACAGTGAAATGGAAGTTGCCAGTCCATATATATATATGTATGTATGTATGTATGTATGTATGTAGAGGGTGAGCAGCAAATTAGCATACAACATAATGAAGATGTTTAACAGATGCAAGGACCAAACAGGAACAACAATCTTAGTTTATATAGTTATCATTCGTTTGGGTTTAATTGCAGCAGGAAACATAGTGAAGGAAACATATCAAAACTGGAGATTGATGGGCAGATGTACCTTTTTAAAGTGTGGAATGCTGAGAGTAATTAACTGAGGCCCTGCCATGATGTTGTCTTTTAGTTCGACAGTCAGGGCTCTTTTTGTAGAAGGAACTCCTTTGCGTATTAGACAACACACCCCTAATGTAGCCAATCCTCCAAGAACTTACAGTAGTCCCTGTAAGAAGAGCTCTATAAACTCTTGAAGGATTGGCTACATTACGGGTGTGTTGCATAATATGCAAAAAAGTTCCTGTTACAAAAAGAGCCCAAAATCGTATAGAACCCCAGGTGACTAACATATCGCTTAAAAGGAATATGTAAATAAATCTATAATCCTATGTGCACTTACCAGGAGTAATTCCTAGTAAACACAATGGGATTTAATTCTCAGTAAACAAACATAGAACTGGACTACAAATTGTTTGTTTGTTGTTGTTGCCCTCAGGTCACAACTAACTTATGGTGACCCTTTAGGGTTTTCAAGGCAAGAAACATTCAGAGGTGGCTTGCCGTTGCTTGCCTCCACATCACGACCCTGGTATTCCTTGGTGGTCTCCCATCCAAATACTAGTCAG
>NW_015163627.1:690346-747363 GCF_001447785.1 Gekko japonicus
CTTAGCTTCTGAGATCTGATGAGATCGCGTCAGCCTGGGCTATCCAAGTCAGGGCTTGGACTACAAATAGCACTGAGGGATTAAAAGAGGTGGAATTCATTGTCATTCATGACAAGTGCATGCGTGTGCAAAGAGGAAAATTAGCGAGACCTATACTTTAAGCTAGACAGAACCTTCAACATAAAAGTGTAGTTCACACAAGGCATTTGAGACATGTATACAGGTACCAAATCAGAGTATCATTGGGGAACTGAGGTGTGCATAGAAGTCACATGTCCCCATTTTATATTTGTCCATTGATTTCAAGGGACCCAAACTTTGTGCTGGTTTGTTTAAATCAGTGCATATTTGCATATAGTTGGAGCCCTAGTAATGTCTGTAAGATACTCCACCCCTTCTGTATTGTTTATTTGGATGTGATTCTCAAACTTGTATGTAGGAATCAGGCAACACATGACATTTATGGGAGAGATGTTGGTGGTCCTCGTTATTTTACAGATAATGGCTTGTTTGGGTCATGATGCCAAAATTGGAATATGGATGGGTGTTTGGAATATATTCATATGATAAAGCACTGAAAAAAAATTTATATAATACATTAAGATGGGTAGCCGTGTTAGTCTGTCTGTAGCAGTAGAAAAGAGCAAGAGTTCAGTAGCCCCTGAAAGACTAACAAAATTTGTGGCAGGGGAGGAGCTTGCACGAGTCACTGCTCACTTCTTCAGATACCTCGTGCAAGCTCCTCCCCTGCCACAAACTTTGTTAGTCTTTCAGGTGCTACTGAACTCTTGCTCTTTTCTGTTTATACAATACACTACAAAATCTGGTTGAAATATTACAGGCTTGTGAAGAAGAAGAGGAGATTGGATTTATACCCCGCCCTTCACTTGGAGTCTCAGAGCGGCTTACAAACTCCTTTCCCTTCCCCTCCCCACAACAGACACCCTGTGAGGTGGGTGGGGCTGAGAGAACTCTGACACAAACTGCTCTTTCAGGAACAGCTGTGCCAGAGCTTGCGACTAACCCAAGGTCACATCAGCAGGTGCAAGTGGAGGAGTGGGGAATCAAACCCGGTTCTCCCAGATTAGAGTCTGCACACTTAAACCACTACACCAAACTGGCTCTCAAACCAAACTGGGAAACCAAGATCATATTTCTGCCAATGAGAAGGCCTCCTGGCCTCCATTAAAGAGTTCTAAGATAGTGAGAGTTCACGCTGTCCTAACCAGGTGGCACTTCATTTCTCTCCATAGATACACAGTAGACGATGTTCCTTTCTCCATCCCAGCCACGTCTGAAACAGCTGACCTCAGTAACATTATTAACAAACTACTGGAAGCGAAAAATGGTAGGTCAATTTTGAGAAAATGGTTTGCAAGATTTTGTCCTGTCTTTTAAGTTTCTTTTCAACGTCACATTTGTATCTTACCCATCTGTCACGATCTGTGCAGGACTGGGAGCAAGGCCTAGCGCAGCCTGGTCCCAGGAGAGACCTGTCGGCAGTAGAAAGCAGACAGCCTACAATCCCCATAATGCTTAGAGAGGGTTATAGCCAATCTAGAGTGCAGAGATTCTGTGAGGAGAGTCTGTCTTAAGCTGTTAACTGTGGAAAACGGGGTTCTTTTGTCTCTCTCTGCGGCCTGGTCACTGCGGGGACAGGCTGGTCTAGGGGAGAGAAAGATCCCTCACTGCTGTCATCTCTCTGTGGCCTGGTCACACTGAGGGGACGGCTGGTCTGGGGGAGAGCAAGATTCCTCACTGGGACAGAGTGAGAACAGGTAGCATAGCCTGGTATAAAAGGCAGGCTGTGGGCCTGGAAGTAGTAACAGTTAAGGAGTAATCAGTAGCTGCGTTAGCATTGTGTTTCTTTTGGCCTTTCAACACTGCTATGTATTTTAAAGCACCTTGTCTTGTGTTGTTTTCCCCTGCCCACTACTGTAAGAATAAACCCTTTTTGTTTCACTGTTTCTCTGCCTGGTCATCATGCTTACGTTCTCGGCTACAAAGGGGCAATGTGAAGGGGCTTGGGAAGGTACCCTGGTCCTTCTCAAGGGACCTAAGTCCAGGGTGGTGGCGGCAGAAGGTGGCAACCCACTGGGGTCATGACACCATCATTCCACAAGTCCCAGATATTGTGTTCTTATAACAGCTTTATACACTGGGTGATGGTGGGTTGGATTCTGTGGTTATGTGACTGGAAGATGCTTGCGGACTGGAAGAGGCCGGGCTGAGCGTCAAGGGACCTCCATGGACAAAAAGTCACTGGGCATGTGGAGGAGGGTGCGTGCAGTGTGTAAGGGGAAGGCAGGGCAAAATACACCCCTGCCCCCACACACAAACATTCCATTGTTCCAAGACTGCGATGGGGGACAATTTTTGAGTGATTGTATTCCTCCTCCTGACTGCAACCCTTTTCCCCTTTCCTGTTGGCTTTTTGTCCACTGGGGTCCCCAGTGTTCCCTCTAAGCTGAGTTAGCGTGAGCTAGCTCACAGTTTTGTAGCCTCTGGCTCACACATTTTTGTCTTGGCTCAGGAAGGATGGCTCCAGAACAAACGAATCTGTGCAGTAGCCAAATCACTTGCTCACAACTTTAATGCCAGTAGCTCGCAAAGTAGAATTTTTGCTCATAAGACTCCACAGCTTAGAGGGCGCATTGCCCATGACCCCCCAGAAGCGCCTTTTGAGTGGGGCCAGGATGGAGAACCCCCCTCCGTCACTGGTGCTGTGCAACGCCAGGTCCATTAAGAACAAAACTACAATCCTTCGGGGTTTTGTACAGGAACAACAAGCTGACCTGGCGTGCGTGACTGAGGCCTGGGTGCGGGAGGGTGAAACGGTAGCTCTCGCCCAGCTTGCCCCGCCTGGGTTCTCAGTCCTCCACCAGTCATGGACTAGGGGGTGGGGGGGAGGAGTGGCTATCTTCATTTGGGAGGCTTACTCTTTCAGGGCGCTTCCGTCAGTGGAGTTTGCGGATGTTGAGTGTGTCGGTCTGATGCTGGAGAGTTGTTGAGTGTTTGGCAGTTTGGTTGGTGTACCGACCGCCTAACGCACCAGCCAGTAGCCTGTCGTCCCTGCTGGAGGCCGTATCAGGCTGGGCGTTGGAGCACCCTAGGCTGATTGTCTTGGGTGATTTCAACGTCCATGCCGAGGACGTGACCTCCAGCCGGGCTACGGACCTGGTGTCATCTATAGCGACACTGGGACTCTCTCAATTCATCTCAGCTCCCACGCATCGGGCCGGTCACATGCTCGATTTGATCTTCGCGGCGGGGGTGATGGTGGACTGGATCACTGCAGAGGCAGTGCCATGGTCGGACCACCTGGCCCTGAAGGCCCGTCTGAACGTTCCACCCCGACCTTGTTTAGGCGGTGAGCGGATTTTTGCTTGCTCGCAGCACCAAATGGATCCAATGCGATTCCAGATGGCCCTGCGGGTTGACGTGCCTTCTGCTCATGCGACCACAGAATCCAGTCCCATGAGTTGACTAAAAGCCAGCAGCGATCCTCCTAGCACTGAAAAAAACTTCAACCCACGTCTCCAAGCCTAAATCTGTGTGCTAGCTCAGACTGCTGCTATCTGTATCTGCCTAAGATTAGAAAAGCACCCAGTTCAGTTGTGTCATGATCGTGTGGCCAGTTCATGCAATCTGTCATTTGCTCATATTAGCAGTAGCCCTCTTCTTCCCTGAGTTCACACTTGGAGGTTAAGATCATATTATTGCTGATAAAGCCAGGAATGAGTTCTGTGATTGCTTTTGTGGTTATTTCCCACATTCCACAACAGCAGAAAATTACTGTTGGCTTTCTCCTCTGGCCACCACTTGGGACCAGGCCTTCGGATTTCCCTTCTTGGGGCTTTCCTCATATAACTGTCTAGTATTCCCTAGCACAGAGGTGTCGAACATTTGTCATGAGGGCCAGATCTGACATAAATGTCACTTTGTCGGGCCAGGCCATGTGTGCCATAAAATGTAATGCCAGGTACGGGAGATATATAGGACTTTATAAAGGACAGAGGCAAACCCAGTTAACTATGTTTCTTACCCAAAATACAAACATGGTTTAAACAGTAACACTCTTACAGTATTTCCTTAAAGTATCTCCCTGATGCCCTCCCTCCCACTTCCATTGCCCATTACTCATGAGCACTGGGACAGTATACAGGGACAAAATGCACAGCCTCTGTCATCTGGCAATAAAGGTAACAGCCAGTTGCTCACGGGCTGGCTAAGAGCCCTGGACAGGCCGGTTCTGACCCGTGGGCTGTATGTTTGACACCCCTGCCCAAGGGCTTTCCGAGGAGCTATATGTGCAAGAAGTATATTGTTTGAAGTCTTCCAAAGGATTGTTCAGGTGGGAATAGCAGTATACTCTTGGATCCAACTTGCTGGATATGTGGTTTGTATCAACAGTAATGACTACCATGTTCTGCAAAGAATGCATGGTTCTTACCTGCCAAGTGAAGTTTTGTCCTTCGTTAAACTTCTGTAATGTTACTGATATTGTGTGTATTCTGCAGGCATAAACTGGCTTTCAGACGTATTTGGATTCATTCTCCATTCTGATTCAAATGGAAATTGCATTTTCTGGCTGTATGATGAAGTTATGCATCTAATATCTTTCAATTATTTGTCTCTAGAGAGCCACAGATATGTGGAATTTGACTTCCTTATCAAAGGTCAGTTCTTGCGAACGGGCTTGGTCAAACA
Organism: Gekko japonicus; assembly: GCF_001447785.1. Taxonomy (NCBI): domain Eukaryota; kingdom Metazoa; phylum Chordata; class Lepidosauria; order Squamata; family Gekkonidae; genus Gekko; species Gekko japonicus. Next base: position 695,057 of record NW_015163627.1, read on the forward strand.
CATGGAAACAGAAAATATCCCTACGGTAAGTTATTTGGGTGGGTTTTTTAAGTGATTTAATAAAGTTTTTAACTGGTGTTCAGGTGGGGGGGCGGGGGGGGGGGGGGTTGATGTCTTTCCTTGCTGGGACTCTCCTACATCAAGGATGCCCTGGAAAGAACTCTGATAACCAGCCACCACCACTCAGGACCTCCTGAGAAGGTCTAGGAAGGAATTCTTAACCCCACTGACCTGCTGAGAAGGTATCTTTCTAGCCCAATACTAGAAGATAACAAAATAACAGGGTAAAAATCTTAGAAAATACCTTATAACCAGCTATGTAGTGCCCATGCAGTCTAGCATGTAGGAAAGTGTACTAAGCAAAGTGAAAAAATGTCTTTATAAAAAGGTTTTTTATAAAAGAGCAGGGGGAGGAAAAGATTGATTGGATTCAAAGAACTGGTGCAAAAGGGCAAAACAAAACACAAAGAAAAGGCACACAGCAACACCGTACAGATATGTGCAAATGAAAAGCAATACAGTTGAACTAACGAAGCTAAACACACATTATTTAAGCTGTAGCAGGTTCCCCAGAACCTGTACAGAGTTCCTTGCAGTAACAAGAAGTTGGAGGAATCCTTAACCTTACCTGACCTCCTGCGGACTCAGTTTCTGCTGAATGAAAACTGAAGAAAAGGGAAAATCCCAATTTTTCCACTGAAAAAAAGAACGTTTTCACACCATACATTTTGAGCCTGAAAAACCGCATCATAGGAAGCATTTCACTCAGTCTAAATGGAGAAAAAAATGTCTTTCCCAGTTGCCCCAAATTTAGTCATTTTTCCGCTGGAAAAAATGGGGGAGGGGAATCCTGCGGCTTTCCCCCCTGGAATTTTTTTGGGTCTTCACATCTCTTGAGAACCTAAAGAACCCTTGCCAGCCAAATACACTGCATTGAGAAGGGTCATCATAGATCAAAACAGCTGAATAACTAAACAGTCCACGTCCCAGGCTCTGGTAGAGTTTCAGGCTATTCTGCTGCATTATCTGCGAGACCGCCTCTCCCCCTATGAGCCCCAAAGAGCTTTATGATCTGCTAATCAGCGACTCCTGGTGGTCCCCAGCCCCAGGGAAGTCTGTCTTGCCTCAACTAGGGTCAGGGCTTTTTCGGCCCTTGCCCCTACCTGCTGGAATGAGCTCCCATATGAGATCAGGGCCCTGCAGGACCTTTTACAGTTCCACAGGGCCTGCAAGACAGAGCTCTTCCGCCAGGCTTTTAGTTGAGGCAGTGTTCCCCCCCCCCATTGGGCCTCCCCTTCAGTGGGTCAGATCTCTGTTACCATTTGGGAACCCCAATTTGAAATAGACCTCATCTGTTGAGGCTCTGATTAGAAGCATAGGAATATTATTGTGTTTTATCTGGTGTATTTTAATTGTTTGCATATTATATTTGATGGAACTTGTCCTGAGCCTGCTATGTGGGGAGGGTAGGATACAAATCTAATTAAATAAATAAATGGTTGTTAATTCACAATAGCTGGCTGACCACTTTCTTGGTATTTTTTCTACCTGCAGGAGGAAGTAGTGGAAATAGAGTACTTAGAGAAGTACACGGCCCCTCAGCCAGAACAATGTATGTTTCACGATGACTGGATCAGTTCGATTGCAGCTACAGAAGAATGGTAAGGGCGGTCTATCAAATTGTTCAGGTTTCCCCACTGAAGTGTACTTTGCTGTCACGTGGTCCTGCTCAGAAGCAACTGTATCATTTTGTCCACACTCCTCCTTAAACCCACTCTTGTTAATATAAATTTAACAAGAGCAAGCCCAGCCCTTCATTGCTGGCTGTTGGTGCCAGCAACGACGTTCCCAGTGGCCTCCCCAGCGGTGGGTGGCCTGGATGAGCCCAACGCCCCTTTGGGAGCCCCTTCACTGTCGATGGGCTCAGCAGTGGTGGCAGCTCTGGTGGTGGCAAAGAGCTTGGGAGCGGCTTTCCTGGCGGCAGCAGGCTTGGCGGCAACGATGGCTGGCCTGGCAGTGGCGGCAGGCTCGGCAGTGGCATTTGGACTGGGCTCCTGGGCCAGGACTACGATGTCTCTGTTGGGGGGCTGTGGCAGTGTGAGTGAATCTGGCCCGGACAGTTGCATTGTCTCCGCATGTGCAGATGTGTTTTATTTGGGGGGAATTTAAGCCCCCCAATTTATTTTTTTCCAGTTTTCAGATTTTTCCAAGTTTGCAGGAAAACTTGTTTGGGGTAAGTGTGCCCCCTATCTGTGGATTTAGATATCCGCAAATAGAGGGCATGTTGAGAATTAGATATACAGATGTGGGAGGTCCCTGATTAGGTGTCTAGTTTTTTTGAGAACCAGCCATAGGTGTTCTGCCTCCCCCTCCACCCACTAGGGCTAATACAGCTCAGGAGGCTGATTTTCATCTGGGAGATGTCCTGAAGGAGGAAGTGTTTTCTACCTCAATCCAAACTGCCCTCCTCTTCCCATGACTGATTTTAAACAAAATTAAAGATGTTGGGAAATCCAGTCACACATCTCTCTTGACTCACCTTGATGGTTTCCCATCCCAATACTACCCAGGACTGACCCTGCTTAGCTTCTGAAGTCTGAGGAAATCAGGCTACCCTGGGCTAATCGGGGTTTCAGGTATGGATGCATGTGACCAAATGGACTGGACTGACACAGGGAGCCATCCTCTACCTTAAGTGGAGATGGAAGAAAGCACTGTCCTTTGCCGAATGATCTTGTTTTCCAGCAGCAATGCTGGGTCAGATATGAACCCCATCAAATAATGGGAAGCTCAGTACTCCAGAAGACCTCGGCCTAATCCGTAGCATCACCTCCATCTTGGCAGGATTCATGTTCAACTTGCTCACCCTTAGCCGCTTGACCACAATGGAGAGGCAGTGGCTCAGGACAGCTACAGCAGTGTTGTGTGATCCCCCGGGGGTCCCCACCAATGCTCCCTTTAAGCTGGTGGAGAGGCAGTGGTTCAGGACAGCTACAGCAGTGTTGTATGATCCCCCAGAGGTCCCCACCAATGCTCCCTTTAAGCTGAGTCTTGTGAGCAAAAATTCTACTTTATGAGCTACTGGTATTAAAGTTGTGAGCGAGCGATTTGGCTACTGCATAAATTAGTCTGCTCTAGAGCCATCCTTCCTGAGCTAAGAGAAAAATGTGTGAGCCAGAGGCTAAAAAACTGTGAGCCACCTCACACTAACTCAGCTTAGAGGGAACACTGGTCCCCAAACTCTTTGAGCCTGCGGGCACCTTTGGAATTCTGGCACAGTATTGTGGAGCAGGCACAAAACGGCTGCCGTGGGAGGCCGTGCCAGCCACAAAAAGGCTGCCACAGCTTATCTTTAGTCACACAATGAAAAGCTTCTGCCAAAGTAATGTTTTAAAAATCTGCACACGCAGTCAGATCTCCAGTGGCCAATCAGAAGCATTGCTGGGTTAAGCCCCACCCACTTCCTAAAATTCTTGGCGGTTGCCAGGAAAGGCATCAGGGAGCACTGGGGCTTCCATGGGCACCACATTGGAATATAGAACTAGTTGTCATCAATAAACATAAAGAATAAACCGCATAGGAGATAATGCTGAACCCCGTAGAACCCCAAAAGACAGTGCCCAGGTTCAAGTGGCAAACCCTCAGAGTTTGATTCATCAGAAAATATTTAAACCACTCCAAAGCACATTCCTTGAGATGTCCTGCTATTTCAAATGTTTGAACAGCTGCTGATAAATCCAATAATAAAACCAATTACAATACTGGTTTTCTATCTGGAAAGGTGTTCTTCATGAGCAAAAGCATTCAAGTATTAAGTTGAACACAGACATGACCTGTGTAGTGTTTCAGATGTTCCATGTAACGTGCCTGAAGAAAAAGCTATGTTTTTTTGTTTCTGAATTCTGTAGGATTTTAACAGGCTCTTATGATCAGACTTCCCGAATCTGGACAGTAGAAGGCAAACCTATAACAACTCTTGCTGGGCACGTAGATGTGGTAAAAGACGTGGCCTGGGTGAAGAAAGGTGAATAGACTTCCGTTTGTTTGAGACTTTAATACACCGGAAAATACGCCAGCCTGAACGCTTCAGACTTAATTCATCAGTCATTTTGATTGTTGCCATTTATCTTTCTCTTCTTTCAAAGACCTTAAGGTGGCATACATTGTTTTCTCTTCCTCCATTTGATCCTCACAATAAACCTCTGAGGGGGTTTAGGGTGAGATAGAAAGATGGGTCTCAGATTACTTTAGTGAGCTTTTAAGGCTGAGTGGAGACTCAAACCTGGGTCTTCCTGGTCTCTGTCCTGCACCCAGGCCCATAGCTATGGTGGGGCTTTTGGGGGCCCCGCCCCTTTCTTAAACACACAGCCCACAAGAATTTCTCCTGTAAATGCTTTTTTCAATCATTTAAAAACTTTTTTAAAAGGTGTGTGTTCCTTTAAGCAGAGTGAGGTGCTGTAGTTGACTAATTCCCGCACTTAGCAAGGGGGTTGGAGTAGGTGATGTCTAGGATCCCTTCTAATTGTGTGTTAAGAAACTGTTAGCTTTCTTGACTATAGAAGTCATCATCCCCACTTGCCAGCTTCTTATCAGAATTGTTGCTTAGACTGGCAGAAGTGATTAACTTGCAGCAGCTGAGAACTGTCATCTAAAGTGGTTGACCACTTGCAATTTAGAGTTCTATCCTGGTAACAGCCTTCTATTGACTGTTGGCTAAATGGCTTTTCTTTCTGCACTAACTTAAGCCCCACCAGGACAAAATTTGTCCCACAAGCCACAAAATCCTGGCTGTGGGCCTGCCTGCACCCTAACTGCTACACCACACTGGCTCTTATGTAGTACTTGTAATGTTCCACAACATTGCCAGCTAGAAATTAGAGCTACCCACTGAAAGCATGAGTACGTGGGATTTGATCTAAGACTTCTGAGAGGCGAGGATCATGTGTTTCTTTGAGCTGTGTTAGCAATAAATGTGATTACCTGGGGGGAAACGTACAAGGGATTTTCATATTGTAGAATTATACGTTTCCATTGACTTTGTTGTACCATCCTGCATGCTCTCAATATGCTAGGCTTAATTATGGCTTGCTGCTGTTTAGGGTACGTTATGTATCTGTGTGTGGTTTCCTTTTTTCAAAACTTCACTTTGTTATTAGAGAGCCAGTTTGGTGTAGTGGTTAGGAGTGCGGACTCTAATCTGGGAGAACTGGGTTTGATTCCCCACTCCTCCACATGCAGCTGCTGGTGTGACCTTGAGTCAGTCATAAGTTCTTTCAGAGCTGTTCTCTTAATGGCAGTTCTCGAGAGAGCTCTCTCAGCCCCACCTCCCTCACAGGGTGTCTGTTGTGGGGAGGGGAAGGGGAAGGGAGTCGAAGCCGCTCTGAGACTCATTCGGGTAGTGAAGGGCAGGGTATAAATCCAGTCTCCTCCACCGCCTCCTTCTTCTGTGGAGGTAACTGAATAGTTGACTTCAGAAGAGACTCTACTTCCTCTGCTTCTGTGCCTTCAGATGGCTTGTCGTGCCTTCTACTGAGCGCCTCTTTGGATCAGACAGTCCTGCTCTGGGAGTGGAATGTGGAAAAGAACACGGTGAAAGTGCTTCACCGTTGCCGGGGACATGCCGGAAGCGTAGAATCCCTGGCGGTTGACGGCTCAAGAACTAAAGTAAGTTTCTTCAGCTTTACCCATGGATGTACTTGAGGACTTCCTTGGATTCATTTTGCTTCCCAAGCTCCCAAAGACAGGCAGGCAGAAGTGTTACGTCTTTGCATAAATGACTGCTACTCCTTTTTAAAACACCCAGCTCAAAATTCTGCCATCTGCTGATTTACTGGAGCTTGGATCCAAAGCCTTGCTTCAGTTCATGGGTCACCCTTCTTTGCCATGGAGTGGTCCGCTGCTGTGAAGTTCATTCCTACATAAGAACATAAGAGAAGCCAATGTTAGATCAGACCAATGGCCCATCTAGTCCAACTCTGTGTCACACAGTGGCCAAAAATACCAGGTGCCATCAGGAGGTCCACCAGTAAGGCCAGGACACTAGAAGCCCTCCCACTGTTGCCCCCCCCCCCAGCACCAAGACTACAGAGCATCACTTGCCCCAGATCGAGAGTTCCTATCTATACCTTGTGGCTAATAGCCCCTGATGAACCTCTGCTCCATATGTGTATCCAATGCCCTCTTGAAGCCGTCCATCCTTGTAGCTGCTACCACCTCCTCATTCCTCATCTGTTTTATGCAAGACCAGTGTGCCAAAAAGCACCTAGCACCAGCGGAAAGCACTGCATACGCAACACATAAGATGGTATGGACCATAAACCCAAGGTTGTCTCTTGCCATGACATGTGTTCAAGGTAAAGATGTGGGGGGGGGGGGAGACTAATGGAGATAACTGGTAGGAGGGAGACTTACTACTTGACTACTTTTTAAATTAAAAGTTGGTGGGTTCTCTCCCCCCCCTTTTTTATTGTTTCTTAGTTTTGCAGTGGATCCTGGGATACAATGTTAAAGATCTGGTCTGCAGGTAAGATCTTTCTCTCACACGTCTTGTTGTTTGGTTTTAGTGGTTTGTCTTTGTTTCATGCTGGAGTTCAAGGTGTTTTGCATGGGATTCTCAGGAGATCTCCTATCCAGGCAGCGTCTTGAGTCAGACTTCTCTAGCATCGACAAACGGCTGTTTCATGCATCCTTCAACCAGTGTTCCCTCTAAGCTGAGTTAGAGTGAGCTGGCTCACACATTTTTGTCTTAGTTCAGGAAGGATAGTTCCAGAGCAAACTAATTTATGCGGTAGCCAAATTGCTCGCTCACAACTTTAATGCCAGTAGCTCACAAAGTAGAATTTTGGCTCACAAGACTCCACCGCTTAGAGAGAACATTGCCTTCAACTATAATCTGACCCAGAGTGCCAGGTGTTCCACACACCCAATAATGTTCTAAATGCTGCATATTAAAACTACATACATTTGCAGAGTTACAGTATAATTAGGTTCCTCTGATTTCTAGGGCATTACTCAGAAACCAGTGGGAGTTTAGGTAATTGCTTTGTGAAATCACCTTCACTGATTTATAGTTAGAAATGCAGAATATACATAAAACCTGTTTGGGTTTCTGTGCAGAATTCTAGATTTTCACCTGAGCATAACAGTACTGAGAGTTGGGAGAAATACAGTGCCTCCTTAGCTGAACTTGATCACTGCAGATCACCAATAACCCTTTCAGAGTGTTCCTCTGTATTAGTGGAGTGCAGGTAAAAATACTCACTCACTGGTTTGTTGTACAATCGGCAACCTATACATGGGCTCAACCTTTCTTAAGTGCAACTAAAGCAGTTTGTTTCTTTTGGGACATTTAAGCCCACGTGGCTCAGAGGTTAAGACGCTGAAACTGCAGATCAGAAGGTACGTAGCTCGGCAGTTTGAGACCCTAGTGCCGCGTGATAGAGTGAGTTCCTGTCTCTGGCCCCAGCTCCTGCCAACCTAGCTGTTTGAAAGCAAGAAATTGCAAGAAGATAAATAGGTACCGCTTTGGTTGGAAGGCAACAGTGTTCCGTGCGCCTTTGGACAGCGCTGGCTCTTTGACTTGGAAACAGAGCACCGCCCCCTAGAGTCGGATTCAACTGGCTTTCGAGCAAGGGAAACCTTTACCTTTACTATAGATGGGTCAAACTTGGTACTGTATTTCCAGAAATGAAAGGAGACAGAGAAGATTTAAATAATACACCTTGATGTAGGATAAAAGGAACAGCATAAAAAAAGCAGAGAGAGAGAGCGCAAATTCAAAACTAAGCAGTTGATCCAGCAGAATATCATATACACCCAGAGAAAGGTAGTACACAATGTAGTCCCTATGTAAAGATACTGGTGGGTGTGTGGGTGGGTTTGCTGCCTGAACAGGGAATAAAAGGGAGACTGTAAAATATACTTGGTCCAAGAAGAGGAGGAGGGGATCCATGGTCTATTATTCCTTGATGACTGGGGGTGGGGGGAGATGGTCCTTAGGCTGGACAGAATCCTTGCCTGGTTCTAAAAGGGTACCTGAATCCTAATTGATGTCTGAGTTGCAAGGCTGGCCAAATCCAAATTCTTGAGCCAAAGAGCCTCTTTTATACTTTTTTTTTTTGTCTGCTTGAATTTGAATTTGGAGGTAAAAATCCAGGGTTTTTTGGGTGGAGCTTCAAAGGGCCGCTGAGAGACTGGCAGCATATGTGGGGAACTTGGCTGAATTAAAACCCAAAGACAAAGGGCCATGGTTGAAATTGGCCTAGTTGAGGCCATGCGTCTCTGGGCAAGGCAGGATACCTGCTTCCATTCTGATTAGTTTTAATACTCTATGAGGGCAATACAGCATTCACAGGTATCAGCCAGGTGGAGTTAAAGTAATTACCAGACATCCAAGGCAGACCCTTGACAGGTACCCTTGGGGCCCTCGTGGGCTTGGTTGGCATTTTAGTTCCACTGTATGTATGACTAGTTTTAAAGTTCTCTTTCATGGCAGAGAATGTGCTCCAGAAAATGTGGGAGGGACCAATGCTCCCTCGAAGCTGTGGAGCCTTGTGAACAAACATTCTACTTTGTGAGCTGCTGGCATTAAAGCTGTGAGTGAGCGATTTGGCTACTGCATAAATCAGTTTGCTCTGGAGCCATCCTTCCTGAGCGAAGACAAAAATGTGTGAGCCGGAGGCAAAGAAACTGTGAGCTAGCTCAACCTCACTCAGCTTAGAGGGAGCACTGAGAGCAACCCTAGTGGCCATTTCCCCTTGACTAGTGGAGTGGCAGCATCAGAGGTGCAAGATTCCAAGGGTGGGGGCCTTCTGGGTGTCTTATACCTGGCAGGGGGTGCCTTCTGGACAACAGGTTTGGGTATCGTCATTTTCCAGTAATTTTTTTTTCATATTTCAATCCTTTGGAACACCATGCATCAAACAAAGGTCCATTGTGAAGCTGCTGTTCATTGGCAAATTTGGTGTTTCCCACCACCCTTTTCTCCCATCAGCCCCTGATTCTGGCGATCATGGAACCTGTGTGAACACAAAAATCATGCTAACAGGGGAGATGACCCAAATTACCCTCAACTCACTTTTGCACAAATAGCGTATCATAGATTACAGCAAAGCTTTTGACTGTCTGGATCATGAAAAGCTATGGTTGGCTTTTAAAGGAAATGGGTATGCCGCAGCATTTGATTGTTTTGATGTGCAATCTATACTCCAGACAAGAGGCCACTGTTAGGACAGACTATGGAGAAACAGAATGGTTTCCAGTTGGCAAAGGTGTCAGACAAAGATGCATTTTATCTCCCTGTCTCTTCAGTCTGTATGCAGAACACATCATAAGGAAAGCTGGATTAGATTTAGATGAAGGTGGAATGGAAATTGGTGGAAGGAACATTAACAGTTTGAGATCTGCAGATTACACCATGTTATTGGCAGAAAACAGTGAAGACAGCTGCCCTGAGCCTGCCTCGGTGGGAAGGGCGGGGTATAAATTCAACTAATGATCAATAAAAAAATAAATAAATGACTGCTGATGCAGGTTAAAGCAGAATTAAAGCTGAACGTTAAGACAACAAAAGTAATGACTACTGGGGAGTTACACAACTTTAAGGCTGATACTGAAGAAACTGAAATTGTTCAAGATTTTCTATTCCTTGGATCCATCATCAACCAAAAGGGGACTGCAATTAGTCAGGAGATTGACACTGGGCAGGGTAGCCATGAAGGAGCTAGAAAAGATTCTTGAGTGTAAGGATGTGTTGCTAGCGACCAACATCAAGTTGATTCATGCCATCCTATTCCCCGTGACTCTGTATGGGGGAATAGACTATGTGTAGCCTCAACCAGGGCCAGGGTTTTTTTGGCCCTAGCCCCAGCCTGGTGGAACATGATTGAGATCAGGGCCCTGCAAGACCTGTTACAGTTTCACAGGGCCTGCAAAATGGAGCTGTTCCGCCAGGCCTCCCTTTTGCTGCTGCATGAGATCATTATGGCTCGGCGCTGGCCCATCTGTTCCGGCTGTAGGAACTGAAACTGGATATACTGCACTGCCCACTTTAGATGTTCTAAACTGGTTTTATTGTATTGATTTAATATTGTTATTTATTATGTTTGACCTATTTTAAGATTGTATTGAATTTATTGTCGTGAGCTGCCCTGAGCCCGCTTGCGGGAAGGGTGGGATATAAATAAAAATAATAAATAAATAACGTAGGACAATGCAGAAAGCTGAAGGGAAGAAAGTAGATTCCTTTGAAATGTGGTGTTGGAGGAGAGTTTTACGGATACCATGGGCGGCCAAAAAGACCATTAAGTGGGTTCTAGCCTGAACCTCTCCCTAGAAGTTAAATGGCTAATCTGAGGCTATCGTACTTTGAAAAGACAAGAGACACTGGAAATACAATAATTGCTAGGAAAAGGGGAAGGCAGCAGGAAAAGAGGAAGACCCAACATGACATAGACTGACTCAATAAAAGAAGCCACGGCCTTCAGTTTGCAAGACCTGAACACGGTTGTTAACGAGAGGACGTTTTGGAGGATGTTAATTCATAGGGTATTGGCAGCATCTCTGGAGGAGTGGAGGAGCAATTTCACCAGGTTCCCCTACCTTACTACCACCCTTTAGGCTGCACAGCTTTTTATCCATGTGATCTCCAGAATCAGTGTTTTGGAAGTCATGGGAGTGGAGTGGCAGGAAAGATCAGTGTCTGCAAACACCCCAGTACTCTGCTGGATCCAACCCTTTTGAACCTGCATTGAAGTAAGAGGCCTGCTACTGCATGTGGCATTTCATCCCCTTTTGTTCCCCCCCATTTACACACTGTGCAAATTTCCTGCCTCTGAGAGAAATGGGTTGTAATCCATGAAAGTTTATGGCACAATAAAATTATTAGTTTTGGATTCCTGTGGCACCGAAATGTAAATGGTCTCTTTATTGCCAGTGGGATTAATATTTAGTTGGAAATTATTCGTGCTGTCTTCAAGTGGCACCAAACTTACGAATAAGCGAGCTTATGGATAATGGTCAGAGCTGCAACTTAATTCCTAAAGCCAAATATCCAGGTTTGAGAGCACCTTAGAAATACATTTTATTGGGTTTTGCCTGTTTTGAATGCCCCCTAGAGAGCACTTGGATCCTAAAACATGGGCAATGGACTTTCATGAAAAAGTGTTAATATTCACTGGTATCTTTGGAAAAACTTCACAGATCTCTGACATTTGAAGCGGATTATATATTTTTGAGTTGACTTGAACTTTATGGATTCATTAAAACATTTAAATATTTTACACCGAAAGGTTTGTAGTAATGAGGAGCTGACCAATTTGATTTTCTTTTTTTTTACTCCAGTGCCTACAGATGAAGAAGACGAAATGGAAATGGAGGAAGTAGCTGACAGGCCAAGGAAAAAGCAGAAAACTGAACACTTGGGACTCACAAGAGTAAGGCGAAACTGGGTTGTATAGAGTTCTTGAGTGTGAGGAGGGGAGGGGATATTTGAAACCTGTAGCCTAACACTTTGTACGTTTAACTGGAAATATATCGCCTTGTGTTCAGTGAGGCTGACTCCCAAGTAAAGAATCGTAGGATTGTAGCCTTGGTGGACGAACTTCTTTCATATAATAAGAATGTTAACCAGAATCTCCCAAACTCTGCTTGTCCTGCCTAGACTCCGCTTACCACTCTGTCGGGTCATACGGGAGCAGTCTCCTCTTTACTCTGGTCAGATACGGATGAAATATGCAGCGCTTCTTGGGACCACACAATCAAGGTGTGGGACATTGAAACGGGAGGCCTCAAATCCACTTTGGTGAGAACATTTGCAATCTCGGTTCAGTTTTTGCCAGAGTGGGAGTTGAATAGCTTCCACAAGCAACTTCTGCAATATCTAAACGACAGCACATTCCATATGATTCCCTTGCTTCTTATGTAGACTGGAAGCAAAGTGTTCAACTCCATTTCCTACTCACCGCTGTGTCGGCGTCTAGTCTCTGGAAGCACAGACAGACACATCAGGTTATGGGACCCTCGCACCAAAGGTGAGTGAAAGCAAGTAAGAGAATTTTACAATATGCGAGAAACTGTATTTAGCTAGTTGTCTATAGCTGACTATTTAATAGGCTTGCTTTGGCATATCTTTGGTAAGATTTTTCCAAGCAAGATATGATTTTATAATCTTTCCTTTCCTTTATTATTACACTCCTCTGACCAAAGGTCTTGAGAAAAGTCAATACAAATACAAGATAAAATACAAAGCAGTAAACATTAAAATACAGCATAAATTAAAACCCATCTCTGGAATGGCACAGAGGAACCACAAGTGCTAAGAATTTAGCAACAGAACACATTGTTTCCGGATTGGTGTCTGCCAGCAAGAGAGAGATCACACAAGGTTTGACAGGCAGCTGATATTTACTCAGGATGGGTGTAATCTAGAGGTCTCTGAGTGGCATCCATTGATCACAGAATAAGTTCAGGTGATCTATGGTCTCTATCACTCCAGATGCACAGCATCAGTAGCCGTCAGAATATGGAGTTTTGGTGAAGCATCCCATGAGCTCTGCAGCTGGCAGGATATTCAGTCTGCCTAACATTAAAGCTGCGGTGGCTCAAGTGGTTAAGACGCTGAACTGCAGGCTGTGGAAGGTCAGTAGTTCAGCAGTTCGAGACCCGAGTGTGCCGCATGACGGAGTGAGCTCCTGTCTCTAGTTCCAGCTCCTGCCAACCTAGCAGTTCGAAAGCGAGAAATTGCAAGTAGATAAATAAGTACCACTTCGGTGGGAAGGTAACAGCATTCCGTGTGCCTTGGTGTTTAGTCATGCCGGCCACATGACCACGGAAACGTCTTTGGACAACGCTGGCTCTTCGGCTTTGAAACGGAGATGAGCACCGCACCCCTATAGTCGGACTCGACTGGCGTTCGAGCAAGGGAACCTTTACTTTATGGCCAGAAATTGTAAGGAGGCTTGGGGAACAATCCTAAGCAGATCTACTCAGAAGTAAGCTTCTTTTATTCAGTGGGGCTTACTTAGGATTGGGGCCTTAGAGATGAGGCGAGGTTCGGGGGGGGGGTGAGGAACACTTCTCAGGTAAAGAGAACCTCAGGAGCCCAAACCTTTCCCGACAGGTATGAAAGAATGGCACCAATAGCGGGGTTTAAAAGTGAAATAAGAGGAAAGATTTATTCTTAATAAAAGGCAGGGAAATGGGGAAAAGGTTTTATGAGGACAAACAGTTGGCAACCGACAAGTGCCCGCTACAAACACTATAAACAATGTTTAGGCTTTCCCAAACTCAGGAAGAACTAATACAAATTATAAACCCTATTAAGAAGGTTCCTTACAATAAGCAGGCAGTTGTGATACTAGTGAATTTATACCACCAATAAACCAGGGTTCCCCTGCTTAGGCTCTGAATCCCAACTAGTCCCTGTGTGAGTGAGTGTCTTTCTCTTTTTTAACCTGGGTCTGACCTTTTACTCTGGCAAATTCCTTCAGCAGAGTCTGCTCTGCCCCTCTCTCTGGGACATCCTGTCACTGTCTCCCAAACTGAGCATTTTCTCTTTGAAGGCAGCCGCTCAAAAGACCCCCTCCTCCATTAAATTCACTCTCTCTAAAAAAAAACTCCCAACCAACTTTCAGCTCTCATCCCCCCCCCCCAGCCCCCTACTGCATGCATTCTGTTGTCAGGGAGGCAACTCACCAATCAGAATGAGCCTCTGCCACTACCTCCCTCAGAGTGTTTTTTTGTAGTTCATCACGGGGTTATAGCCTGAGAAGAGCTATGGGGTCAGACTCAGGAAACTGCACGAATTCCTCAATTCACACTGCATTAATGACCTAAAGTAGAAAAGGCCTTGTGGCTAATGCTGACTCCACTTTTACTCTCTTGAAAAATTCTGGATGTTGTTGGCTATTAGAACTACTGTTTCCTTAGTGACATCGCCATGTGCCATTTTGCCTCTATTTTGCTTCTCCTGTTCCAAGAACACCCAGTATTGTACATTCCCCAGTTATGGGAGGTCTGTGAAGTCTGTCTTTTTTTCTTTTTTCTTTTACCAGGATGCTATCTACTTTGTAGCCTGGAGGCTAAAAGCAAAACTGCTCCAAGGCATGGGGGCTGGCTAGATACTAGAGAATGCTGTAGAGTTATGGTGTTTCAGACTTTGAATTTTACGCTTCTGGTACACAAACGTTGCCCCCTACTGGAATTTTATCTGGATCCTCAGTGCACTGATCTCAGTTGTGTCATATCCTTATACACTGTATGATGACTCCATCTAAGGAATCTTTTCTTGCTCGTTTCAGATGGTTCCCTGGTGCTGCTTTCACTTACCTCGCATACTGGCTGGGTGACATCTGTCAAGTGGTCGCCCACCCATGAACAACAGCTGATCTCTGGTTCTCTAGACAATCTAGTTAAAATTTGGGACACAAGGAGGTAAATGTTTGAGGGGTTTGGCATGTGGGTTCAAGTAAAAATGAAGAAGCAACTTCCTAGGTTTCGGGGAGATACACAACCTGTTATACAGGTCACAGGTCATGTTTAGCAATATTTCTTCATCTGGGTTTACCAGTCTGAGTCTGCAGTAGTAAATATGCCTTCAAGTGCCCTTTGAGAACAGCACTGTATCACCTGCACATAAGGCAGAAAAATCTCCCTTTCTTATTAGAGTGAAGTAAGCTTTTCATCATCATATGTTAAAAAAAACCCTACACAGGTAGGTGGTGTACATAATGAAAGTGAGACTACAGAGTATCATATTAGGAGCTCGGAGAGGCAGGGCTCAACCCCCCACTTTGCCATAGAAGCTTGCTGGGTGTGGCTGAGCCTGCCTCACAGCATTGTTGGTAGGATACAATGGAGGAGAGGAGAACAGTGTAAGCCTCTTTGGGCCCTCGTTGGGGAGAAAATCAGGGTGTAAATGTTATCTAAATAAATGAAAACATATCTTCAGGCTCTCTGTCAAGGACAAATGAGATGGGGAGGGAATGGCTTGTCCATAAGGAATGCATGAATCTGCCTTATTCTGAATCAGACCCTTGGTCCGTCAAGGTCAGTATTGTCTACTCAGACTGGCAGTGGTTCCCCAGGGTCTCAAACCCTGGGGTCTTTTCCATCACCTATTGCCTGGTCCTTTTAACAGGAGGATTGAGCCTGGGACCTTCTGCATGCCCAGCAGAGGGTCTGCCACTGAGCCACAGCCCCTCCTCGCAAACTTTTGGGCTGATTTAGCCTTCAAGATAGACCTGAAAGAAAAACAAGTAATGGAATTCTTGTATCTGTGTCTCCGCAGCTGCAAGGCTCCTCTTTATGACTTGGCTGCTCATGAAGACAAGGTGTTGTGTGTGGAGTGGACAGAAGCAGGGGTAAGTACGTCATCCTTGGGTACTGGTGGAGTGACCACTGAGTGCAACTGTAGTGTTTAGCTTGAGAGCAGATGCTTAAAAAGACTCGGGTATAGTGTATTTATACAAAACAGCACAAAGGTGGTTTATGAGTTTTTAACGGTTTCATATCCCTATTTTATTTAGAGGTCTTTTCTGTCCCGCCTCTTTCTAAATAATGAACTCAAGTTATCTCCTTCGGTATTCACGAAGTTCTTGCTTCCCAATGCCAGACAAAAAGCAAACTTTTTTCGGAGTCTATGAAACATTGGCCCTGTTTGTAACACCAAATGAAGGCTTGGCCTTCCACAAGCGAGCCTCTGCCCCCGTAGCTTCTCCTTCCCTCACTTCTCATCTCATGCATTGCAGTTTCCTCCCTCTCGTCACCAAGCTATGGTTCATGCTAAAAAAAAAAAACCCTCGGGAAGAAAAATCAGAACTGGAAACCACGTACTGACAATTTGGTGTTGCATCTGAACCAGCTGATTGTGAGCAACAAGCAAAGAGTAGCAAGGCAGTGACAGATTCTGCTATGTGTATTGAGTTGTGGGAATAGAGATCTTCAGGCTGCATTCAGAAGGCTGTTCTGTGTCAGCAAGAGACCACCATGCCCCCCCCCCCACTGCATCTTCCACAGATCTCTCCCCACTGACCTCCTATGGAGATTCTCATGTGAAGGTTTCCCTTCTAAGACGGATTTTTATTTCTCTTCTTATACATATTGAGGCCCAATTACCTTTGCTGGTATTTCGGACCTTACCTAGTTTAGACTGGAAAATGGCTTGTGGCAAATGGCTTCTCAACTAGATTTTGTTTTTTCCCTAGTTGTTGCTGAGTGGCGGAGCTGACAACAAGCTGTATTCTTACAGATGTCGAGCAAACACCTCAGATATTGGAGCTTGAAAAAGTCTCTGGTTTTCCCATCGACAACATTTCTTCTATAGTTTCTTTTTCTTTCCTTTTTTGTAACCTGTTTTGAAGTATCTGTAGAAAATGAGTTTAGTTCTTGTTTATAATTACGTTGTTTCTTTGGTTGGCTTGCCAGGGCGAGGTGGGCGGGGTGTGTGTTTTTTTTGACAACAGCATGTTTTTGTATTTAAAGCTAGATTAATAAAACAACATGCTTAACTATTGCCTGGACTAAATGTATATACATGGTAGTGAGAGATTTATCTTATGTAATTACACAGTTTTAAAAAAATAAAATAAATTATGAAGCTGCCCTTGTACCAGGCTTTTATTCAATTCAGCAGGAACTTCAAAAAAGGTGAAAAAGAGCAAGAGTCCAGTAGCACCTTAAAGACTAACAAAACTTGTGGCAGGGCATGAGCTTCCGTGAGTCACTGCCCACTTCTTCAGAAGAAGCCCTGACCTGGATAGCCCAATCCCGTCAGATCTCGGAAGCTAAGCAGGGTCAGCCCTGGCTAGTATTTGGATGGGCGGCCTCTAAGGAAAACCAGGGGCATGATGCAGAGGCAGGCAGTGGCAAACCACCTCTGAAATGCCTTTTGCCTTAAAAACAAGTCTAGCTCGCCACCTAGTGTTGCATAACGCTAAAAGAGCAAGAACTTCTGGCTGCCAGACAAATCTTAGGATCTCCTGGCTATACTACACACACATTGCCTTACAATAATTAATTCTTCAGAAGAAGTATGGCGAAGAGCCCCGATCCGCTTGACCCCTAATAACTGCCCAAGCTGATTCCCCCCTTTATGACATCTGAAGTACCTTCTTACAACATCTAAAGCAGACCAGCGGTACCGACGTATAAGATTAGCATTTTATTATTATACCTGGTTTTAACATAGTATTTTAATGTTGTATTTATTACCTATATGTATTTTGGAATTTTATCTGCTGTAAGCCGCCCTGAGCCAGCCTCGGCCGGCATAAAAGTTTAACAAATAAATAAAGTATCTAAAAAGTGAGCAGTGACTCACAAACGCTCATACTCTGCCACAAATTTTGTTAGTCTTGAAAGTGCTACTGGGCTCCTTTTTCTGCCGCTACAGACAGACTAACACAGCTACCCATCTTGGTCTGTCTCCATGGAAGGAACGTCATGTGTTTACTATTGAAACTCTGAGACAGCAGATGGATGCACAGCTCATTTGGGATTCTGGAAAAAAGCACTGAAGGCTCGTTAACACAGTTACTATAATGCCAGTGTACTGACCACCTCATTCAGCAGTCTTTGTTGGTATTTTGGGGCTGGGGATGTTAAGATCAATTCTTGAACCAGAAAGACTGGCTCCCATTCCTGCAAGGAGACATAATTTACCTTAATTCATTCCGTGTGGATCTCCAGTCGTTGCTTCTTCAGTTGAATATTCATATCAAGCTTATCATCTCGTTTCGGTGGTGTGTATTCTAAAACTGGAATGATAACCAAGAAGATACACTGTCAGCACAGCAAGATAATTTCATCCTGTCTTGTATACTAAGGCAGCAGCTAAATCTTTACGAAGACGTAACCAGAAGCTCTGTCTTCTGGAGGAGCTATCTGCCAGGAATGCTCTGGCTTTGGACAGGGGCAGGCTAGGAAGCTAAAATGGCCCAGGAACAAGCCAAGCTGAGCAAGTCAACACCATGAGGTTCACTGAGATCAGATCCCACCACTGTTACTAACTATGGTGGTGCAGAAGGAGGCAACTGCTAAGATGACCCTGATTATGGTTGCCCCTGAAAAGTCTAAACCAAGCAAACTCTGTAGCACTGACAGAGCTACTGGGGTTTAACCCTGCTTGTTTCTGCTTGCCAGAGGCCCGCTGGGAGTTTTCCCTGTGTTAAATGGCCAATCTGTCCCAGTTTTGGAACAGGGATTAGATGACCTATCCAGTTCTACTATCACGGTATACCAAAATATGCAAAGTGTCAATGCAAGAAACATTTTTTGCAAGGCCATGTATTAGATACACTCATTAGAACTGGGACGACAGCTTTCCATCATTTTATTTATTGCAGGCGGGGAAATGCAGAATGTTAACACTGAAGACAAATTCAGTGTTACAAAATCTCCTCCCCTAAACTCGGGGGAGGGGGGGCTTGAGCAGACTAGTTTTTCATGTTTTCTCCGTCCCCCATTATTTTCAACAATTCACCCCTTCTGAAGTATGTTCATGCCTCTTTTTTTTTAAGGGGGAGGAATCTGGTTGCGTTTTTAGTTAATTTAAAACAAAATGCAACTGCAGAAAAACACAGTTTGATGTTACTCATAGCCATATTTATTTGGAAACAGTTGATTTCAATAGAATTAAGTTTGTTCAGGGTTGTAGCCTAAGAGCCACTGTATTAATTTTTAACACAACCATGTAAAATCCATTTTAAAAGTTGTTTGGACCAGGTTGTCACATGCATGATTGTCCGTCTCTGTTTAATTCGCCTGCCTCCATTTTCCTTTAACACTGCCATCTACGTTTCCCCCTTTCCTTGAGATTTTTTGGCTCTTGTCAGGAATCTTTTGCACAATCCAAAAGGAGATTTGCCTCTGAAGCACATTCTAGAGGGGTAGCCCTGGCGAAAGAAACACTTCTATTTCTCACATCTGGGAGAAGGAAGCTGTGCATAACTTTACAAAAATTGGAGTGCAAGCTTTTGAAGACCACAGCATTATCTGACTGACTCACAGTGAGCCTATGCCATAAAACCATTTTTTAAACATTTCATTTATTAAAACATTTATATCCTGCCTTTCCTTGTGGTTCAATGAAGCTTACAATAACAGTTAGAAACATCCCCAGCTAAAACCGAAAATAAAAGATCAAGGCCCCAATCTCTCTGCTTGAAGGCTTGCCTTGAAGGTGGCCATAATTACTTATGTTGTTTATAGTCCACCTTTCTCACTTGGACTGAAGGTGGATTGCGCACAGAGTGAGTCAGCACAATCCATGGATGGGCTATTCAATAAACTGCAGTAGGATTTGGGTTATAGAACCAACCAGAAGCCTAAAAATAGAACTGAAGCAAAGCTTAAGTGTTAACATTTATTAGTTTTGTTCACTTTATATCCCGCCCTCCCTGTGAGCGGGCTCAGGGCAGCTAACAGCAGAAGTTAAAAAGTAAAGGTTTCCCTTGCTCAAAAGCCAGTCAAATCTGACCTTAGGGGGCGGTGCTCATCTCCGTTTCCAAGCCGAAGAGCCAGCGCTGTCCGAAGACTTCTCCATGGTCATATGGCCGCCATGACTAAACGGCATGACAGAACGCTGTTACCTTCCCACCGAAGCAGTACCTATTTACTTGCAATTTCTTGCTTTCGAACTGCTAGGTTGGCAGGAGCTGGGGCCAGAGACGGGAGCTCACTCCATCACGCGGCACACTCAGGTCTCGAACTGCCGAGCTACAGACCTTCTGGTCTGCAGCTCAGTATCTTAACCTCTGAGCCACCATGGCTACAAAACCATTAAAACCAATTATAACAGTGCAATATTAAATGATGCAAAATCCCATAGTAGGATCCTTGTTTCGGTGAGCTTATATACAGTAGTACATACCACAGTCCCCAATAATATTTACAAGGCTCCTGTTTATTATAGGGCCATATTTTGAAAAACAAAAAAGGACGTATTTCCTGACGGACTAGTTCAAACAAGCAGTCGCTATGACAAATCTCATTTTAAACATCCCTGCTATTTAAGACACGACAATCCCTACGAACTAGGAATATTTCTAACCTTGCCAACCCAAAAGAAGAAATTTTCATCAGCTTTTTAAAAAGAGCTCAAAAGAAAGAAGATGGACACAAAGAAGGAGGACATGTCCTCTAAAAAAAAGAAAAGGGACATCTGGTAATCCTATCTGAAGAAGTGAGTAGTGTTGTACGCACCGCTTATGAAACACTTTGTACTTTGCCACTGACTAACAGTCAGTCTAACTTAGTAGGTGCACTTAACACTTCCATGGTGCATATGTTAAGTGCCTTTGATGATTCTAATTACAGAAACAGAAATCAACTATGAACATATATTCAGATATTCACTTTGGTTCATTGCTGAAATGCATTCTGGGAAAAAATACTAAATGCTGACTGGCAGTAACTGACTGACCTTGCTTATAGTGCTGCTAACCCTAGTTTATTTAGATTTATTGACTGATTCCGAAAATTAGGCTGTTCCCTAGAAAGAGTGAGAGGTGATTTGAGCAAAAAAAAAAAAAAACCAACCCAAAGAAAAAAAGCAGTCCCAGTCCCGCTGTCTCTTCTGCCTCCCCGACTAGCTAAGGAACAGGAGACGTTGCCGTCCGCCTGGGCAGCTCTGTCAGACGAGGCGTCGCAAGAGCCAGGAACACGCATGCGCCCCGACTCCTGACGAAAGCGCCCGCCTGAGGGAATCCCCCCCATTGCTACTCCAGAGCAGGTGGACCCGATGGGCGGGAGGGGGCGTGGCTTTTCTCACGGAACCCCTCCCCCCTCCGCCTGCCTCTCTCTTAAGGGCGCGAGGGGAAAAGTGCGGGGCGACAGTTTCTTTTTGACAGTTGGTCTAACGAACAGGGGAGGTGGGTCGGTGGGTGGGAAGGGGAAGGCAGGTGGAGGTCTCTGGAGCACCTGTAGCTCATTTCCCCGTTGCTTCACTAGCCCCCCCCCCCCAATTTGAGGCGACCTTTTAAAGACGTGTTTTTAATTGGGGGGGACAGAGAAAAGAGGGGGACTCTCCCATTTATGGAGGCGCTCCTGGAAGTGTGCAGCTCTATGTGAAGAGGCTTTGGCGACTCTCGGCTCTCCTCTCCTGCCTGTAGGGTTGCCAGCTCCTGCCTGGAATTTACCTGGAGATTTTGAGGGTGGAGCCTGAGGGGGGCGGGGTTTGGGGAGGGGAGGGGCTTCAATGGGGGTGTACCGCCCACCTTCCAAAGGGGCTGTCTTCGCAAGGTGAACTGATCTCTGTCACCTGGAGATCAGCGGTAATCCCAGGAGAACTCCAGCTGCCACCTGGAGGTTGCCAACCCTCACCTGCCTGCAAGGAGTGCTTCTCCATCAGCTTGGGCTGTCCTTGGGCACGAATGGATTTTGGGACTGGTTCGATTAATAGTGGGCCAGTTTGCCCTTTTTAAAAGGGTATTCTTAAAAACAAAAAAAAATTCTCACTTGGGTTGGTTTGCGGTTTCTTTAGGATTACCAGATGTCCTCTTTTTTTTGGTGTCTGTCCTCTTTGGGGCTCTTTTTTAAAAAAAACTAAATGTCATTTGTTCTTAATGAATATTGAACAGTAATAACTTTTTTGTTACACTGTTGTCTTTTTCTGGCCAAACAGCCTATTAGCTTTAAGACCTAGGTGTTACAATATTTGCGTGAAAAAGACTGATACAAATGTCCTCTTTTTGGGCTGGAAGGTTAGGAATATCCCTAGCCAGTAGCAATGATCACAACTTAAATACTTAGGGGTATGAGATTCGTCACAGTGATCGCTTACAGTAACCCTAGCCTGTCATTCTCTCAGCCACATCCCCCCACCCTCCCCAGCTGTCACAGGATCTCGGCATCTTTACCAGCTAAAAAGTCCAAAGGAAGTGGAGTTGGCTGCAATAAAGGTATGATGTGACTGATGCTCCGGAGATGTAATTTTTTTAACTACCTTGTTGCTTTTTTGTAATACTACTCTCTTTCCTGCCTCCCACCCCTGTCTGCATTTGTGAGGGAGGAGGATGATACTTGCCAAGGGGAAAGTAAGGTGGTTTGTGTTTCTTTCTGACAAGTTTAATATAAAGGGAAGTCAAAAGTTAGGAATTAATTTGTGAATGCCCCAACCTTTAGTCACCCATCTCTGTTTATAGCAAGGTGTGCGTTGAATTAGAATCCAGAGCATACCTTGCTATAAATAGAGATGGGTGAATAAAGGCTGGGGAGTTCACAGATTAATTTAGTTGACTGTTTGGGGGGGGATATGATCGAAGGTTTAATGATGGTACTTCATGGCAGAGACTCAGCTATGCAGTCTTTTAGCTTTTCCTGCTTCTGTAATGCACACGTCTAATTACTTAGTGCAAATGGGCTGCATGCATTTGCCAAAGAGAGGCATATAATTTTCTTTGCAGGGCAGGACTCCCCTCCCAAATGTCAGGGATGTTATTCTGAAATAGCTCTTCACTAATTTAATTTGAGAGAGAACCGTGGTAAATGATAGCATCACCTTGAAATATAAAACCTATCTGATCAGGCTAAACCAAGCCTGGATATCGAATTGCTGAGCATTGCATCATATGGCAATCTAGGACTGCAGTTTGCAAACTGCGTGTTTCCTTTCTGCCAATCTAAAAAAGTATAAAAGAATGTTTCATTTATGGTATTTTAACTTTGAGAAATATACTGAAAGGCTACATAGTATCAGAGCTGTTTCTGGTAGAACGATATAATTTGGGGATATTGTATTAACAGGAAAACAATAGTTATTTTTTATCAGTTTATATCAGTTATATAAAATGATTCTTCTGTTGGACAAAGGGCCATTTTAGTGGGAAGAAGGCTCCTTAGGCTGGAGAAAGGCTTCAAACTTTGTTTAATGGAATGGTAGGATCCTGGCCACTATCTCTAAGACTATCCTGCCTCAAAGGGTTGTTGTAAGGATAAAATGTGGGTGCTACCCCAGTTCCTTGTCTGTGTAAACGTCAGTATATGATACAGTATAATACTTGGCCATACTAAGGAGCTGACTGTTTTTGGACACTGATATTGTAATAATTTATTATTAAAAAGCTGGAAGGAGTGCGTTTGAAGAAAAAAAATTACTTTTCCAGATCAGACAAGGATAAACATAAAAGATGAACCATTAAGACAGGTTCTCTCACAAGAAAGCTATGTATATAAACCAATAAAATAAAAAATATTGCTAAGGAAATCATACAAAATACAACTCTAAAAGCATACGGTCATGATCTAAATTTAAAACATGAGAGAAGTTTTAAAGCATGTCACAGTTCCAATGAATTGAGAGCGATATTTGCTCCCAAAGGATTTATTTTGAGGTAGATTAACAATATAAAGTTTTTCTTGAAGGTGAACCATTTTCAAGGAATTTGTTAATCTTTGAAACATCTTTTAATGTATAGTAAATGAAACATTAATGTTGCTATCAGTGCCTCATCTCACACTAAGTTTCACGCACAGTTTCAAAGTGCTATCATCATCCTTACCCCAAGTGGTCATTGATCAACGTACCAGAAAGACTGAACCTCCAACATAACTCTCCTTCCTTGCTGAGGTTTTCATCAGAGGTCTGTTCATCAGGTCATCATAAGACCTTTTTCAAAAAGTAGAAATGCCCAGACTTTGGGTCTGCTTCCCTTGACTTGGCACTTTTCGTTTCTCCTGTTGGCCAAAACAGTTTTGTTTGGTTAAGCATTTGGGGAGTGAAGAACACACTTTAAAAATGATAGTAGTTCCTCCCATGCGCACAAACTCACAAGCGAGATCGGGAGGGGGGAGCGGAACTGAAAGTGGTAAAAACTGTTGGAAAGACTTACCAAGGTGTGTCTGAGCATATGAGCGCACATTCAGAGACTTTTAAAAGTTTAGCGAAAGTAAACAATCGATAAAGATGGCGGGGAAGAGGACGGAGAAGGAGAAACTTTCAAAAACAAAACCAGCTGAGAGTCCAAAACCAGAAGGAACCACCGAGCTGGCTAAAACAATGGCAGAGTCCCTGCGCCCCCCGCTGGAGCAGATGACTAACCTCAAGGAGCAGCTGTCAAAGATGAATCAATGTATCACCACTCAGCAAACACAACTCAATGAGACTCTTAAAATCATGGATCAAACAGCTGAGAAGGTGAAAGAGGTTGATGCCACTACTCAAAAGGTGAAGAAAAAGGTGCAAAAATTGGAAAAAGCAAATTTCAACGGAAGAGCAGCTTTTGCAGATACAAATGGAGAAGGCAAACCTGGTCCTTCGTTTCCAGGGTGTTCCAGAGAGCAGAGGAGAGAATCTGAAGCAAATGATGAGTGAAGCACTGGTGCATCCTAAGAGTGACGGTGGGGACACCTTTGAAAATTTGGGACAGTACTATTCGGATTCTGAAAGACATTCCATTTGAAATAAGACAACAGAGAAAGAAATACAAAGATTTAATTCTTTTTCTTCAAACGAATGCAATCAGTTACAGGCGTAACCTTCTAACTGCAGGGGAAAAAAGAAAAGATGGACAAAGCACGGGACTTTTTGAGAATCCAGCTGGGAGAGCTAGAGGAGATGGATAAAGAGGAAAAGGACAGTAAGTCCAGTGGCGAGCTGGACTTGGGGTCTTCTGGAGAGGACTCTCTGTCTGAGAAGGGGGCAGCAACTCCTAAAAGTCTTTATAAACTGCAGAAGAGACAAGATAAGAAAAAATAAGAGTTGAAGGACTCTGAATGGTGCATCTGATAAATATTGTTCCGTTCTTTTTAATATGGGGATGCTGAGGGGTTTTTTCATAACAGTTAAAATTAAGACTTAAAAGTTATAAAAGCATGTTCGACGAAGTTCATCAAATGTAGCATTTTAAGAATTAGCATTGTATATAAGCTAATTTGAGGATCTCCTCTCTTGGGTTTTTAGCTAGTAATGGTTATCTTTCCTTTCTCCCTTCAATGTAGTACCCCTCCCTTTTTCATTATAGTTTGTAGTATATATAGAAAATGCAATAAAAAAATCCCATTCGGGGGGCCAAAAAAAATGATAGTAGTTCTACTGCCAACTTTACTTTAGCCAGTTTGGTGTCATGGTTAAGTACGCGGAGAACCAGGTTTGATTCCCCACTCTTCCACTTGCAGCTGCTGGATGATCTTGGGCAAGCTATAGTTCTGTCAGACCTATTCTCTGAAGGGCAGTTGTGGAAGGATCTCTCTCAGCCCCACCTACCTCACACAGTGTCTGTTGTGGGGAGGGGAAGGGAAAGGAGTTTGTAAGCCGCTCTGAGACTCCAAGTGAAGGGTGGGGTATAAATCCAATCTCCTCCTCTTCTTCTTAAGTGTTTTTAGATTTCATTTCATTTTTATTTATTTTGTGTCCTGCCTTGTACATACTTGGTGGGAAGGTACACATTTTAAATAAATTATTTAAATAAATAAAACATTACCGCTCTGTCACTGTTTAACTATTTCAGATGTGCAAAGGTATAGATTTAAATGAGCAAAATATATATCTAGAAACCTCCATGCCACTTTCTGTAAAGGCAAACATGCCCAAAGCAACTTTCAACATTAAAATAGAGAGAAAAAACATAACATAACATCAGTATAAAACTACAGTGATGCCATGCTAAGTAGAGAAATACCCTTCTAATCCTGTTGATTTCAATGAACTTTGAATGATGTAACTCTTCCTAGGATTGCACTGGGCAGTTGATGATTTTTTTCTCTTTGACTTCCTTCCTTCCATGTTTTAGTAGCTTCATGGACACGTACAAGCAGAACAATCCAGGAGACCAGTCAGTAGTTAGCAAAATGCAGAAGAAATACTGGAAAACAAAACAAGTCCTAATTAAAGCTACTGGAAAGAAAGAAGATGAACATGTGGTAGCATCTGATGCAGAGTTAGATGCCAAACTAGAGGTAAACACAATTTTTTAATGAGTGCTGAGAAAACTGATTTAGTGAGTATCGCCTCTTTGTCACAAATCGAATTCCAATTAAAACATTTAATATCTACCTTTGTTCTATACTTGTAAGCATTTTTGAAGAGTCGCACACAGAATTTCAGTTAGGTAGCAGAACCTGATACAATTCTCTTGTATATTCCCCAATAAGAATACCTTCTAAAATCTTAACATTTTGACAGCTGCAGCATGAACAATGTTTTCTGTCAATGAAGTTTCAATTGTATTGGCCAAAGCTGTAACAACATTCATGTACTATTTATATAATACCCATCTGATTATCATAGTGACAGTTACTTTAATTTCCAGATGAATAAGTGCTACTGGTTATGGAAACATCTGCACTCAGCTAAAACAGTTGAGTTCTCTAGAAGGTGGTCAGCATGTGAAGCTTTGTTTCAGTTCTTGAAGCGAAGTGGGACATGGGGTGTTAAATTTCCCCCTTTCTCATACAGCTCAGTCTGATTTATGGTTGTATCTGCTCACAGTTTACCATTTACAGATTGATGGGGGTCTGATCTTCCTCATGTGGGTCTCAGCCTTTCGCGTTTTAGTTTAGAGGACCACAACTCTGAACCCAGGAATTCGAAATGAGATTGTCATGGTTTTCTCAGCCATTGAAAGTCTGTCCGTTTTATTTTTCGTACAGTTGGTGAGCTCTCTCTGCAATAAGGGCAGTTCATGGGAGTAAGCCCCACTGAATGATATGGCTCTTACTTCTGAGTAGACCTTGTAATGATTCCTTGTTTTATGAGGGTGTGTGTGCCTTTAAATGCTTGGTTGGAGTGCATAGTTAGAGTAGAGTGATTGAGAGAGACAAATGTGCTGTGATTGGTGGATGACAGAGTGTGGGAGGGGTTTTTGAAGTGAATCTGTGTGGGTGTGTCAGTGTGTCAGTTATGAGAGACAGGAAAATTGGTGTTCAGTTAGAGTGTTAAGTCAGTGAGTGTTCAGTTAGTTCTGAGTGAGTTCTTAAAGAGGGCAGTATATATGTCCTTAGCCTGTGTGGCTGACTATGAAAGAGTGGCTCCTGTTAATGTTGGAACTGAGTGTCAAAACAAACAAAAAATAAAGGAAAAAAGACTGTGTGTGTGATACATTTGATACACATATTGTCAAGTCCCTTTATCCAAAATAGTTACAGAATAACCAACCTCATATTTTGTTCTTACTTCAATAAATCATCTTTTGTTCAAGTTTATCCCCGAATTTAGTTCTGTCTTTCCTCAGGACCACATAGATCCCTGAAAAGCCCCGACTCTAGGTCACCTTACCAGGAAAAGAAACAGAGAGAAGGTTTGGAAATCCTTAAATTCCTGGTGGCAGCAGGGAACTACCCCGTTTACAAAAGCAAAGAGCACATTTAAAGGGAAAACCAATCCTCCCTAAAGAGAGGATGCCACAGACCTGCTTAGGAGTAAGGAGAAGCAGAACTTTGAGTGTCTAAACCTGACATGAAATTGACAAAGGCTTTCTTAGCCGCAGAGGTACACCCCTTCAGGAAATACAGAAAATGGTTTTGGGGAGGGGACAGTGAAGGCAAAGCATTGCAAGAATGTACATGTACAAATCACTAGATCAAGACTGTTCTCCTGCCTTTCTTATTAATGAACACTGGGTAAGGCAGCTGAAAGGGACAGAGGGAGAAGGCTTATGTATGCGCATCCTTCACTGTTAAGTGTAAATGTTTTATGTACATTGAGAAAGTGGCCAACGACAGGTAAGGAGGAGGAAGCGGATGCTGCTGCATGCTCCCCCAGAAAAGCTCTGGAAAACAGTATAAGAACACATATGCATAATCAGCTTTTTTGTGTCAAAAACATATGCAATGTTAGACTATGAACAATCTGTCAAACATTAGACTATATGGATGGCTTCCTGTGGACAGCTTGTGAACTGAATTGTTGGGTGATCAAGCATCTCTGAGTGTAAGCTGGTGCTTGAAGTTTGCCAGTTCAGTTCATGACAGTTGTCTAAATGTTATTGTTTTGCGTTTGTCCAAAGTAATATACTTTGTTCTGTATTAAAGGTTTTTCATACCATTCAGATGACCTGCGCAGATCTTCTAAAGACAATTGAAAAATACCAGCAAAGACTTAATGGTAAAATTGCCAAAAGTGTATCTTGATTAGTTTCATTATAGAATAGTTATCTAGGTTTGACAGCATTCATATACAGTTCCTTTAAACATTTTTAGATTAGACGGATACAGAATGTTTTCATGTGTTGAATTGTCAGACATTATGAGTATTTTGCATCAAGAAGTGTACATTCATCAGTTCACGGTAACGGTGTTTGTAGGCACAAATAATGAGTTCTGTTTGACAAATAGCTGAACTCCCTACTTGTGTTAGTTTTGCATCATAATTCTTATCTGAATAAAATTACAATTTAGTTCCACTTAAGTGAATTTAGTCTCACTGAAATACGATAGCATCAAAACAGTTTTAATCCAGATACTCAGGCACTTCAGTTGTTCAATATATGCATTATTGCATCCTTGTGTGATGCAGTAACTGTGCACATGCAAAAATAAGCAAGAGGAAAACTTACCCACCAGCCAGTAGAGGGTACAAAGGCCATCCTCAGATAATAGATGGAGTATACAATTCACAGAATTTAAATTCACACATTTTTATTAGTATGATACCTTGATGAAGGATGAATTTTTAAAATAATAGGCTAGTAAATACAGCATAGATGAGATACACACTGAGATACTCTTGAATTAGAACGTGTGTAGTATAGGACCAGGGTAAAATAATAATGGACCTTTTCTTCACACAGAACACCTGTGTGGGTGCTTCTTTGCTAGTGCAAATGTGCATTCACAATGGTGTCAACAGGGAAAAAGGTTCTTCATTTTGGAGTCTAAAGAATCAAGTCACAGCCACTTTCTTTTCTGTCCCTAAACATTTGTGTAAAAGATTTGCTCATTCTATGACAGGAGACAATTGTGTATTACTGTACTTATTTTAAATATTCCTTGCCTATATAGTGCAATGGTGGCTAAGCGTGCCTCCCCCCAAGCTCTAAGTCACAAGTCAAATCCAGGTGTGAGGCTCGTATCAGTCTATTATGCAGCTCTGTCACCACCTCCTGATGGGGATCTGAACCTGGGGTCTTGCAGACCCTACTTTGAAGCTCTGTTATATCACACTGGTTTTCATAGGGTGGCTGCTGATGAACAGTAGCAAGCAGCCAGGCCTAGTTGTAATCTATTTTTTTTAATGGCAATTTACAACTCACTCATGGAAACCCCATAGGGTTTTCAAGAGACATTCAGAAGTGGTTTGCCATTGCCTTCCTTTGCACAGAGACCCTGGTATTCCTTAGTGGTCTCCCATCCAAATACTAACCAGGGCTGCCCCTGCTTAGCTTCCAAGATCTGATGACATCAGGCTATCCTGATCAGGGCCAGCCGGGCCTAGTTGAGTCATGCAAATCAGGGGGGATCTGGCAACCCTAGCCTGCTGCCAGACCTAGGGTTGCCAATCTCCAAGTGGGACCTGGAGACCCCCCAGAATTACAACTGAACTCGAAGCAGAGATCTGTCTCCCTGGAAAAAATGGCTGCTTTGGAGGGTGGACTCTGTGGCATTATAGCTAGCAGACGCCTCTCCCTTCCTCAAACCCAGCCCTCCTTAGAGTCCAGCACAAAATCTCTAGGAATTCCCCAGCCTGGCACTGGCAACCCTTGGCAGGCTTGGCCCCAAGGCTCCCTCCCTGAAAGGCCAAAATAGGCCTGGAAAGGGCCCTTCCCCCTCATGTTGCCTTTTACTGACAGAGCCAGTTAAAAGCCCCCCCCCCCCCAACATTCTAATCTCTCACTGTTGATGCCTGAAGTAGATCCCTGCAAAGGCCATTTCAACAGGTATTGGGGGGAATTCAACACTCCCCATGGTTGCCAGATTCAGGTTGGGAAACTCGTGGAGATTTGGGGATGGAGCCTGGGGAGGACAGGGATCTCCATGGGGCACAATGGCAAAGAATCCACTCTCCAGACCATCAATTTTCCCCCAGGGAACTGATCTTTGTAGTCTGGAGATGAGCTGTAATTCTGGGAGATCCCCAGGTCCCACCTGGATGCTGGCATCCGTAAGCCTCCCTGAAGAGTTTTTTTTTTAACTTTTTGGATTTTTCTGCAACCCAGAAAGTCTCCTGAGTCTGTAGGAAAAGCTGTTGGGGGAGAGTGAACCCTCTGTTGGTAGAAATAAGTATCCACACAGAAAACAGAGAGTGGCTATTAGATATATAGATAGATGACACCTGTGGTTCTCTTAATGAAACAGAGTCTTTTCTGTCTGCCCGAAATATTTTTATTTTATTTTATTCATTTGTACTCTGCCTTTCTCCTCAATGAGGACCCAAAGCAGCTGACATTGTCCTCCTCTCCTCCGTTTTATCCTCATAACAACCCTATGATGTAGGTTAGGCTGAGAGAATGTGACTGCCCCAAGGTCACCCGGTGAGCTTCCACAGCATGAGTTTGATTAACACGAAGGCTTTTGTTCTCTTTCACTATCAAAAGTCTGTCCGATACAACTTTCCTAGTTTATTGTGTAATGAGCTGGAGACTAAAAAACTGAGCTAGCTCACACTAACTCAGCTTAGAGGGAACACTGCTCGCCAGCTCTTCCAGCTGCAGGCAAGCAGGAGGGGAGGGAGAGGCAGCCACAGCCGGAAGCAGCAGGAAGACCCAGCAAGGCTGGGTGGCGACTGCCCACCAGGGTAAGAAGCTGCGTCCTGTTGTGGCCGAGGGGCAACCTTGCCAGGTCTGAGAAGCCTGCTGCAGATGGCACCTGCAGGGGGGAGAGGGAGGTACTACACTCATTCGCCTCACCCTCGCCTATGTTTGCCTCACCCGCCAGGCACCAGTGATCGGGTCACTTCCAGGCGATGTCACAAGTGATGCCACCACATCACGGGCAAGTGTGCCTTTGCCCCCCTGCCGAAAATTTTCTGGCTTATGGGGCTAATACAAAGAGTTTCTTGGTACCTAAAAGACTAACAGATTTACTGTGGCTTAGGCTTTCTCTGCATCTGCAGAAGAGGGACACAGCCCATGAAAACATCATGCCACACAGTGCAGTTCTTAGTCTTGAAGGTGCCCTCATAACTCTTTGTTGGTTTTACAAGAGATGTAACATAGGTTTCTCTCTGCCATCAGTCTTTATGAATGTTTTCCATCTCCTGGAAACAATTTTTTTTTAATATGGGTGACGATAAGAAATATAAAGCCACTTATACGTCCATTCTTTCTCTCACAGCTGTTTCTGAGCAAGAGAATGAGCTAGGGCTCTTCTTAAAGGTTCAAGCAGACCGAGGCGAAGTTCAGATTGGCAGAATGATTGATGCTACCGGCAAGGCCCTCTGCTCATCTTCCCAGCAAAGGTTTATGTTTTTTATTATCCCATTTGCCCAAAATTTAATTTGGTACTGTTGCTATAAAAATAATATATGGAGTACACGCAATTCTTATTTGGTACTCCAGAGTACAAGGCAGCTGTACAGAGACGGACTGCATCAGGATATTAAATATAAAATCCAAGCAGTCCATAAAAGTAAGTGAAACCGCAAGTGTTCCCTTCTTTATTGCTTTACTATCTCTCTTGAAACGTTAATCACTCTAACAGTATAATCCTTAGCAGAGGTACACCCTAAGGCCACTGTCTTCAATAGGGTTAGAAGGTATAACTCTGTTTAGGATTTCACAGCTAGCGGTTGGGGAAAAAATAAATAATTGATGAATCAATTTATGTTGGCTTAATCCCATAAATCTGAAAGGGGGCATTAATAGTTGAACTCTTAACTGATGCTGTATTCAGCAGTATTTCCTTTTCATAAAAAAATAGTCTACTGTTTAGGATTAGTATCTATATACATTTTTTCTTTTGCACATCATTTTTTGCCAACTCTTACCATAACTGTTCAAACCATTCTTAATCAGTTCAAGCCTTTTATATAAACACTTGCACAACCAGTGCAGATGCAGTGAAGGTGGTTCAGAGATTAGGTGCAGGCTGTTGGATCATATGCTTCCTCCCTCTCATCCCTCCCCTCTTCAAAGTGAATTTTTCTTCATCCTGCAGGGGAAGGGGGAGAAGGAACTTTGCTAACCTGCATCGGGCTTAGTAGACAGCGACTAGTCTTTGGAAATAACAGCATACATTTTTTAAAAAGCCCATGTCAACTAAAGATCTCAACTCAAGATGCATAAATATATGTTCAGGCTGTAATTTGCCACTGCAAGTCTAAAGAAGAAAAATGATGGGGGATGGGAGAATGCAGTAATCTGTCAGCAGAGGACACCAGTGGCTAGAGACCTTTGCCAGGTGTCCCTCCACCTAGCAATCCCTTCCAGTCCCAGGAAAATGGACTCCTGTGTTCACAGGACTCAAGTAGGTAGGGAAGCTGCTGTTCCCGAGGGCCCTGATCTCTTCTGGGAGCTCATTCCACGAGTACAGAGCCACCACTGAGAAGTCCCTGGCCCTGGTTGTGGCCAGCCTGGCATCTTTAGGACCTAGGAAGCCAGTCGATTTTGTGACCCTGGGCATAGTGCTCTCTGGGGAACATGGGGAAAGGCGTTCCCTCAGATATGTGGGCCCCTGACCATAAAGGGCTTTAAAGGTAAGTACCAGCACCCTGAAGCGAATTCGGTATGCTATCGGCAGCCAGTGCAGTGCTTTCAGCATAGGCTGGATCTGCTCTCGCATAGGGAGCCCCATCAGAAGCCTGGCTACAGCATTTTGCACTAGCTGTAGCTTCTGCATT
Organism: Gekko japonicus; assembly: GCF_001447785.1. NCBI lineage: Eukaryota > Metazoa > Chordata > Lepidosauria > Squamata > Gekkonidae > Gekko > Gekko japonicus. Next base: position 727,764 of record NW_015163627.1, read on the forward strand.
TGGGTCAAGGGCAGCCCCATGTAGAGAGCATTACAGTAGTCCAAAGGTGACCACCGCATAGATCACTGTTGCCAAGTCATTGCATTCGAGGAAGGGAACCAACTACCTAATCAGCCGGAGATGGTAAAAGGTTGATTTGGCAGTGGCTGCTGCCTGGGCCTCCATTGTTAGTGAGACATCCAGGAGCACTCCCAAGCTCCTAACCTCCAGTGCTGGCACCAATGGCACCCCATCGAAGGTTGGAAGTAGGATCCCTACCCTCGGGCTGCCCCAGCTCAGGCGCAGGACCTCCCGTCTTCATTGGATTCAATTTCTGAGCCAACCAGCCACAGCTTGCAATGCCTGATCCAGATCTTCCGGTGTAGAGTCAGACCGCCCGCCCAACAACTGATAGAGCTGGGTGTCATCTGCATACTGGTGAAATCCCAGCCCATGCCTCCGGGCAATCTGGGCAATTTACACAGGGGACAGCACTGCCCCTTGGGGCACTCCACAAATTGGTGGGTGCCTTTGGGATACCTGCTCCCCTAGCACCACCCTTTGTTCCCCCATCCTGAAGGAAGGAAGCCAGCCATTGCAAGGCAGGCCCCTGGACTCCAGTGTTGGCGAGGCAGTGGATCAGTAACTGATGGTCGACCATGTTGAATGCCACTGACAGGTCCAACAGCAACATCACTGCCAATCCACCCCAATCCAGATGTCTCTGGAGGTCATCCATGAGGGTGACTAGTGCTGTCTCCATCCCATGGCCTGGGCGGAAATCGGACTGGAAAGGATATAGAATGGAAGTGTCATCCAAAAAGCTCCGTGGCTGAATTGCAACAGCCCTCTCAATTATTTTGCCCAAATAGAGCAGATTGGAGACCGGCCGGTAATTAGCCAATTCGGCCAGATCCAGAGATGGCTTTTTCAGGAGGGGACAAACCACAGCTTCCTTGAGTGCATTGGGAAAATTGGCAAAAATAGTTAGATATTCAGAGATTGCAATGGATCTTTGCTCCACTGGAGTGGAGGCGTTTTGTTCTATGTAAAAATATTTCTAAGGGAAGGTGTGACGTCCCCTTATCTGGGGAGTCCTGGTTTCCCTTTAAAATGTTCTTTATGTTTTGTTTTACTGTGTATATCCGGCTGCCACCAGGAAATTTAAGGCTTTCCAAACCTGTGTACTATACTATTTCTATCACTGAGTAGGTAGGTCGGTTTTAAGGCTTTCGAGGTACTAATGTGGTCCTGGGAAGTATTTCTTTCAGAACTGGTATCTTAAATAAAAGTAGATTTATTGATATAATTCGTAAATAATATGGTAGTACGCTGTAACTAGGAATGGGTAAATACTAAACAATTGCTTTGATATTTCACACACTTTTCTCTCTCACTGTCAGGGATCTTGGCATGTAACTTTATAACACTTTTTTCCTTAAGGCCATATACGTTTACTGTTTCACTTTAGCCTGTCACTCAGACTTTTTATATAACTTTTGTTTCCTTATACATTCAACTTTTCTTCATACACAGAACTAACTCCTAAGCACCCACAAAACTGCTTCTCTCCCAGACTTCAGAACTAACTACTAACATATCCGCCCCGAGCTGTATATTGGATGGGGCGGGATATAAATCCCAAAATAAAATAAATAAAATAAAAAATAAATAAATATCAACTGTCTTCATCAACTGTCATCCTTCAACTGTCACTCCTGAAGGACATACCCATTCATCCACTCCGAAACCCCTCCCCCTCTCTGTCAATCATCAATCACACCACACTTGTCTCTTCAAGCACTCTTGTCCATCACACAGCCAAGCATCCAAACTTTTAAAGAGACACACACACATATAAAACAAGGAATCATTACAGAAGAGTTCACAGGAAATCTACAAATCAACGAAGACACCTAAGACTACATCTTTACACTTTGACCACACAGTCTACAACAATGGAGATTCTTCTTCTTGACCCCTAGAAGAAAATCACCTGAATGCATTAACCAATGATTGTTAGTAAATAGGCTTCAGCTTTTCTGGGATTTCTTCCCATTGGCTCTGTGCCAGGTTCCCTTCCTGGTCAGTCTAAACAATAGCACACAAGGTAAACACACATTAATCCTATAATAATTGGATTTTAGACCTTGCAACACACATATTTTCAACAGAGTGCCCTAGGGAACTGTCCCTCCAATAAGGACTTGTTGATAATCTCCCTTAGGGCATCTCGAAACCCATCATGGCCAGCTTTAATTAGCCATGATGGGCACGGGTCAAGGCAACACATGGTAGGGCGTACAGTTAAGAGCAGTTTGTCAACTTCCTCCAGGCTGAGCTGACTGAAATAATCCATAACTTGACTAGAAGACCTGCATGGAGCCTCGAGTTCACCTACTGTCGCAACTGTGGCGGGGAGGTCATGGCGGAGCGACAGGACTTTATCTGCAAAGTAGCTCACAAAGGACTCACAGCCAATGTCCAATTCCCTAACATTTGGTCTGCCTTGTGGAAGAACAGTCATAGACTGAATTATTCTAAATAATTGGGCTGGGCATGAGCTTGCAGACACAACCATGGCTGCATAATACTCTCAGCGGCTTTCTCTGCCATCTCATAGGATCTCATAAACATCCTATAAGATGTTCTCGCAAGCTTACCACTACTGTGTCTCTAGCCATCTTAGCCTTCGCTTCATCAGCCACAACTCCTAGGTAAACCAAGGCCACAGAGGGCGTCGGGGAGCGATCTCATCAGCTGCTGAGAGCTGTGCCAATCTTCCACAAACTCATCTAATGAGCCGCCATGGGGCATTGGATCCTGCAGGGCCATTTGAAGTCACATAGGGTCCATTTGGCTCCGCGGGCAAGCTGAAATCTGCTCACCACCCAAACAGGGTTGGGGTGAAACATTCAGATGGGCCTTCAGGGCATGATGGTCTGCAGGGGTCTTGTTGTAGAAAAAGAGCTGCCGGAGCTCATTAGCATAACTCATTAGCATAACTTATTTGCATATGCCACGCCCCCTGACATCACCGGAAGTGACAGAAGGCCACACCCCCTGACATCACCGGAAGTGTGTCAGAAGGCCCGGCTACTTACCCTCCTGCTTCATCCTCATTCCCAAACGGAATGAGGATCGAAGCAGAGGGCGGGGTAAAGAAGGGGGCGGGGCTTCACCACGTGACCGCCCCGCCCCCTAGAGGTTCTCTTCCGGAGCTCCGTACCTGAGAGCTCCCCCCCGACTAGAGCCCTGATGGTCTGACCATGGCACTTCTGAGGCAGTGACCCAGTCCACTGTGATCCCTGCTGCGAAGATCAGATCGAGTGTGTGTCCGGCCCAATGAGTGGGAGTCGTTACATATTGGGAGAGTCCCAGAGCCACCACTGATGACACTAGGTCCGTTGTCTGAGTGGGGGCCACATCATCCGCATGGACACTGAAATCACACAGGACAATCAGTCTAGGGTGTTCCAATGCCCAGCCTGATACGGCCTCCACCAGGGATGGCAGGCAGCTGGCCAGTTCTTTTTTTCATTAAAAAACCAAAGATAAAGTAAAAGCAAAGACAAGTCTTACCTTACAGTAATTATGTTTTGTTGTCATAATTATTACTTTATGTTTGGTTTTTAATATGTTTTTGCTGTTTTGCTGTTTTATTATCTGCAGTATGTGATTATTTTTAAAAGGGAATCTTTTTTTGCCTTAAATTTTGTACAATAATGAAAACACTGTCCTCTATTCATTAAGAAAAATTCAATAAAAAGGTGTGCAGTCCTTTTATCTGGGCCACTTCTGGCTATGGGGATGGTGGAGGCCAGATAAAAATAATTTTTAATGAAGTCCTAGTTTTACATTTAAAATGCTAGCTTATCAGTAGGCTGACATTAAATTGTTCAGTAATTTGTCAGTATTTGGTCAGGGTTTTTTTGCAATTTTGGTCAGTAAAATCTGTATTTTTGACCCTCTCACTAGTTTCCACCAATGTTCCCTCTAAGCTGTGAAGTCTTGTGAGCAAAATTTTGACTTTGTAAGCTACTGGCATTAAAGTTGTGAGCGAGCCATTTGGCTACTGCATAAATTAGTTTGCTCTGGAGCCATCCTTCCTGAGCTAAGACAAAAATGTGTGAGCCAGAGGCCAAAAAACTGCGAGCTAGCTCACACTAACTCAGCTTAGAGGGAACACTGGACTTTCCACCCCTGATACCGCCTTTGTCATTTTGATTCAGTCCAGCAACTCACTGCATATTTCTCTTCTTTTATCTTCAGGCTGGCTCTCTGCACCCCTTTGTCTCGCCTTGGAAAAGAACTTGCAACATTTAGTCAGAGGGCTGTATCTGACACCTTGCTAACAATCAATCAGATGGAGCAGGCCCGCACAGAGTATAGAGGGGCTTTACTGTGGATGAAGGATGCTTCCCAGGAATTGGATCCAGACACCCACAAGCAGATGGAGAAGTTCAAAAAAGTATAAATCCTCAAGACAAAGCTGTTCTGCACCTTGTTCGGATGCCATTTTTCCTCTAGGGTTTATATCTGAGAAGAAATTAGGTGTTGGCCTTGAGTACGTGAGCTGCCTCTTGTACCCCTCCCCAATCCTTCATGCCAACAAGAAGGGAATGGCTCAGCTGAGAGATCCCACATTTATTTGAGTCTCTCCCGATGCCTCCAACTTCACATATTAAGACCAGTGGTTAATAAAATGGCCTTTTAGTTTCAAATGTAACACACTCCCCTTAAAAGTCTGAAAGCAGAGTGAAAATGCAGTAGTCCTTAAACTAACAATATAGGGAATTTGTTATGCTGTAGAGAAAGTTAATGGAGGCCAAATTGGGTACTGGGGTATGTGTGTGGAAACAAACCACTCCATCAGAAAGTTATTCTTCCCTTCATGAAAAACTGCAGAAACAGTTAACCCATTTTTTAAAGCCTATGGCTATACGGATGCAGGCAAGAGTGAGATGGAATCAGTCAGTTCTTCAGACTGAAGGCCATATGCTAGAGGCCATTGGTGCTGGCTTGGGGTTTTAATGTTGCTACAAAGATATCAGTCATGTCCTGGGCATGATCTTGTAGGCTGCTGTACCTGTGTAGATTATCTAATCAGGTCAGAAGGTAATACAAGTATTTTGTAGAGACTGAATGCAAAAGATAGATTTTTAAAAGACCTAAGCTGGTATAATTGTTTTTTTTTTTATCATTGCAGGTTCAGATGCAAGTAAGAAACACCAAAACTCAATTTGATAAACTGAAGATGGATGTTTGTCAGAAGGTAGACCTTCTTGGAGCCAGCCGCTGTAACATGCTGTCACACTTCCTTGCTATCTACCAGGTATCTATTCCAGTTTGAGGCATCATTGGTACCCTTGTGCCACTTACGGATCTGTTTGTTTATATTCTCTTTCTTAATCTAATAATTCTACCCTGTCTTTTCTTCAGAGTGAGGACAATGAATTAAGTGTACTTAGCTGAAGTACAGAGATTTATACTGAATATTTTGTATGTTGTTTGTATATTGTCGTTTTGAGGTTATTGCTATTATTGATACTTTTATAGCAATCAAGTAAAACAATACAACATTAGAACAGTGCACAAAGTACCCAGAATGTAAAGAAAATAAAACCGCACACACTCCAAATCAGTAAATGAACAAATGCATCAGTAAGCAAAACAGCCAATTAAAAATAGAATAAAAAGCAAAGCAACATAGAGGCAAGAAAAGAAAAGCAAATAGCTGCCAAAAGCCCACTGGAATAGGCCTATCTTGCACAGTTCCCTAAGTATACCTAGAGTCCCTCCATGTACCTCCTTAGGCCATTTCAAAGAGTTGGTGCCACCACCAGAAAGGCTAGTGCTGTTGCGGAGGCCAAATGCACCTCCTGAAAAAAGGGATTCACCCACAGGAACCATTGGGTGCTTGACAGCTGTGTATAGGCTGAGGCAGTCCTTCGGATATGTGGATCCCAGGTCATGAAATGCTTGAAGCGTTAAAACCAGGATACAAACAGGAAGCCAAGGTAACGTGTAAAGTTGGGGTGATTTGTTTCTTGTGTCCTCACCTGCTGGTTGACTGGCAGCTACATTTTTCATGAGCTGATGTCTGAGTCACCTTCAGTGGCAGCCCCCTGTATAGCATGTACCGTAGTCCAATCTGGAGATTACAGAACCTTAGATCAGTGTGCCTAGGTCAGTGGATTCAAGGAGAGGAGAGAGAGTGTATGAATATTATGCAAATGACGGCAGTCTTCCTGTCTTTGGTACCACCCTTCTGCTCTCTATTCTTCTTGGTCCTCTGCTCTGTTTGGTTAATCTGGATTCAGTTACTTCAGTTTATATAGGTTAGCAGCCTCAAGCAGCCATAGCTGAGATTCCTGACTACAGTTTTATAAAACTCTTGGGAAAACCAAGAGATGTTCTGAAAGCTAAGAAATCTTGCAAATGCCAAGTCCAGGGGAGCTTAGCCTATTTCTGTTGGCCATTGTCCTCCCCTTTCTAAGCAGTATTATTCTGACAAGAATGGGGCAGCTCTGATATCAGGGAGAAGCAACTGGAGAGGTCTTGTAGGTTCGTCCTTAAGGCCTTGGCATTTCTGAGCTCTTGCAAGCCAGCCCTTTTGCTTAATTTCCTCTGCATTACTTGTGGCAGGCTAGTGAACGGATTGGTGGGATTTTGATTTTTGCAGCAGCAAAAAAATCAGAGCTTCAGCACCATTTTGTTTTTAAGAAAAATAGCTGCAGGAAGGGCAATTCTGCGCAGAGAAGCAGCCAGGGAATGCTTAATCCATTTCCCCACCTGTTTTTCTGCTCTGAAATTTACTGTCTAAGCATTTAGATGTTGGGCCAGAAAAGGATAATTACACTTTCTTGTCACCACTTTTTTTACACCAAATTTCTAATTTATCTTTCCCCCTCCCCAAAATGGTGTTAGGGCATCATCATTACTCATATTTGTGTATAATATTTAGCTAGCTGCCTTTTCATGACCATTTAAAAAACTTTATTGCTACCACTGATCATTGGAGTCTTGAAGCGCTCTGAGGGCCAAATGATGCCCCATAATATTTCTGGCAAGTATAGCTTGTCCACTGCAGTACAACCATGTGGTAAAATATTGTCATGTGTGTCCAATAATACTGACATTTTTACTTTGCTTACTTTAGACCGCTTTTTTGCATTTCTGTGAAAAGTCCGCTCAGAAGATGTCTGAAATTCATGGATGTTTTGCATGTTGTCACTCAAACTATCCTGTGGCCTCTGAGGTATGTTGTATAATTTAACCAATATGGAAAAGTACCAGCTCTAGAGAGAAAAACATGCTGAGATTTGCTGGGTAGTTTGATAATGTTATTGTGTCATCTATGTGTTTTATTCGCTTCATTTTAAAACAGTGTACATTATCTAAAAGTACAGAGTATCATAGCATATTTTACTTCCAGATGTACTATAAATTGTTTTATGTTTAATCTCAGAAAGCTGGCCAAATGAGAAAAAAACAGGAACATCATGAAACACGAAATAAAAGATGTTAAATGCATTTAACAAATAATGGCTGTGTTGTATCCTCCAAAGTTGTGAGAAAGACAGAAGAGACATTATGGATAGTGAATGGTGATTTAGTCTCTCTTTCTTTTGATCTGACCTCATTGGCACACAATAATATGCATATAGGCAAGGGTTCTTTCACACACTGCATACAATATTGTCATTGAGAAAGCACTTAACAGGGCACCAGAGCCAGCCATGATGCCCTGTTGAGTTTAAGTACACACTTTACATTTTCCAGTGTAAACTTAAAATTATACCCATGTGTAGGCCCCACCTATAAGTTGTAGAAGAGGAGAAGGCACCACACCCACCTGTATCTCCCCAGTAATGTCACAGTTTACATGATGCTATCACATTCATATTTCCCTACCCCTACTTGTGAGGGGGCAGCAGCATAAATGCATGTCATCTTCTAGATTTATGATTTTACTGTTTTATCTGGTTTTATGGATGGGTTTATGCCTCTTGTAAGCCGCCCTGAGCCCACTTGCATAAATAATAAATAAAATATATAGATTGTGCCCATATGTCCACCCATAAAATGTGGTTTATGTATAATATGTATACACTGAAAAATACTGTAATGTGCAAAGCAACCTTAAGTTCTTGCATTCACATAGGTTGTTGCTTGTTTTCCAATCTTGGGAAGGTAGCAAATCATCGTGGCTCACTGAGACACTAACTGCTGTAGCATGCTTTCTTTTCTTTCATCTCATTTGAGTTGCAACACTTTCCTATACCTGCAAGAATCTTGGCCAATGTGGAGGGAATTTATTCTTGCTGATTAACACCTCGCTGGAATAAGTAACATCTCTGCAGAAAATCACAATTTACAGAACCTCTGTGCTTTATAAGTATCTTATTGGGGAGGGGAGAAAGGGAGTAATATGGACTGTGACAATGATAAAATAAGTAAGGTTTGAAGAACCTGAGATATGGCTAGTTGATTCAGTTTGCCTTTCTCATGAATGCTCCAGCGATCCATTAAGTCTATCCTTAAAACACAGGATTAAGAAATAGGGCACACTGTCTTCACTGTTCAGAATTTTTGTTTTCCTTAATCTGTTATTCTGGAATAATGGGGTTCCAATTAAAAAAGATTTTAGTAACCTCAAGAACCTGAGATATGGCTAGTTGATTCAGTTTGCCTTTCTCATGAATGCTCCAGCGATCCATTAAGTCTATCCTTAAAACACAGGATTAAGAAATAGGGCACACTGTCTTCACTGTTCAGAATTTTTGTTTTCCTTAATCTGTTATTCTGGAATAATGGGGTTCCAATTAAAAAAGATTTTAGTAACCTCTCCTAGTGAAGTAGGCATTTATTATTCCTTGCCCATATAAGGGGATAGTTGCTGTTCATGTTCCAGTCATAAGGGGGCAGAAGTGAGCTTGTGTAGTTTGGGAGGGAAAAGTAAGCCTAGTCAATGGAAAATTCCACTCTGGTGATGTAAATGATGACGTGTAACCTTGTTGCAGTATAAAAGCCTGGAGCCTGCATTGCTCTGGGTTCAGTCTGTTTAAAGCGTGCTTCGCTGACTGAACCGGCGCCAATAAAGTTCTTCTCCTTCTGTTGATCTGGTGGTCTGTGCTTGGGCTTAGGCCCCTTTCTCCGTGCTACATTTCCCTGTCACATACTTGCAGCTCAGTTGGTCCTGGGTTTGGAAAAAATGAAGACTCCTCTTCTAGGGTTTTGGGGAACCACAGAACTGACAATCAGCATTAAGGTGCGAAATCTGTCACACAGGTGTAAATTTTGAGGAAGTTGAGGTGAACAGTGGGAATCCTGCCATAAATCTTCCAAGGGCGAATTCTCTATGCAATTGGCTAGAACAGAATTAGCAGTTAGCAGGAGAGGGGGGGAGTGAAATCATGCTGGAGTAAACAGAGAGTGAAATTTAGGAATGAAGGGACAAGAAAAGTGTTGTAGCAGGTTCAGAAGTAAAAAAAAAAAAATACAAAGAGAAATTATTTTTCACAGAACAGGAGACACATAATGAGGAATTTAGGTCCAGGGGTAAGTGAGCACAAATCTTCTTTAGCTAATATATGCTAACCCACAGGGGTTTTATTCACAAAGAGGATGGTTGTGGTGTTTTGTATTTGTTCTGAAGACTGAAAGTTGCTGGGGAAGATTCCACTTGTGGGCACCTTAGGGATCATGACACTGTTGCTTGAGCCTATGTTTGTTCACTTAGAAAAGAATCCTACTCACAGCCTGATCCTATGCACTTTATTTATTTTATTTGTTTTATATATGGTCTACCTTTCTCACTGAGACTCAAAATGGGTTACACAGTGTAAATCAATGCAATAATTCACATGAGACATCAATTAAACAATGCAATAAGACTAGGATTACAGCAATTTGAAACAGAGCAAAAATAATTACACTTGGTATGTCAGACAATGCAGAAAATGATATGACAAAGGTAGAAAGCAACCTAAGCCTAACCCCTAGGGTTAGTTCTCTCATTTTCAATGTAATCCAGGGGGAGAAGAACTCCCTCCCTCCTTCTCTTTCCACTCCTTTATCTGGCTACTGTGGAGGCTGTAATGCAAAAAGAGGGCAGAGGGTCTCCCCCCACCACCACATGGCTTGCTATGGAGACTTACAGCCTTTAGATGAGCAGACATCAGCAGGTTAGGTCTCCCCTCCCCAAGGTCTGGAAGGAAGCATTATTGCTTGCTAATATCTGCATCCCCTGACTTGGCTAGCCCAGGCTAGTTGGATGTTGCCAGATCTTCGAAGCTAAGCAGGGTTGGCTCAGGTTAGTACTTGGATGGGAAACCACCAAGGAAGCCTGGGGTTGCTATACAGAGGGGGGCAATGGTGAAACTCCTCTGTTCATCTCCTGCCTTGAAATCTGTGTGGGGTTGCTATAAATTGGCTGCAACTTATGGCATTTTCCAGTATCTGCACATGAAGTTACTGTTAAATGTGGCTGACTGAAAAGATTTTGTTTTATCTTATTTATTTATATCCTGCTTCCTCCATCCCCACAACAACCACCTTGTAAAGTAAGTTTGGATATGTGTGTGTGTGTATGTGTGAGAGTGTGTGTGTGTGTGTGAGAGAGAGAGAGAGATGATGGAAGTGGCAATGGGGTGTGTGTTTGTGTGTCCAAACCTGTGTCTCCCATACCCAGACTACAGCCTGATACTTTAGCCACTACACCATCGTGCCTGAAAAGCTGGCAACTTTCCCCATATAAATCCATTGCTATGCTTTGCTTTCTCAAGCACAGAATACCCACAGCAAATCTGTTTCATTGGGGTACTGAACATGTAATGTGAGAGCATCCAGATTGCCCTCCTGTCTTGCTCCTGAAGTCCCCAGCTAGCAAAATTCGCACTACAAACAGTGGAGGGGGAGAAAGGGAAAGTGCTCCAAGAGGGGAAAATGAAACAATTCACAGAGGACTCTTGGTAGAATTGCTTACAAAAATTGCCTGTGGTTAATTTAGTGTGTGCCTGTGTTTCTTGGTTTATTATTTTATTAGCCGCAAAAGGTCAGGACAAGTTTTCATCTCTGATTTTGCTGAGATAACAGCGTGCAGAGTTGATCAAACCTCCCCCCCCCCATGCCTTCCCTAGTCATTTGGCTTTATTAAACATCAAAGATAAATGGAGTCAAGGGAGAAGAACCCAGGCGGACAGCACGAACTTAACCACTCTAAAAGCAAACCCTATTGATTTCTATGAGATTTACTCCCAGGGAAGTCTGTTTAGCATTAAAGCCATGCAGTCTGATCCCATGCATGTTTATTTGGAAGTAATATTTTCTAGGGACTACGTCCCAAAGAAATCAGAGAGACTCTTCTTTTCTTTTTGAGTAAACATACACAGGATTGGGTTGTAACACTCTAGCATCCTTACGTGGAGAAGTAAAGCGGCAGGATTTCCTTCTGAATGAACACTCCTAGGATTGGGCCGCATGGCTATGAATCTGAATACACCTAAATGTGAAGAAATCAATGGGGTTAGAGTTATTGTTTAGGGTTGCCAACGTTTCAACCAGCCACTGTCATTGTGCCTTTAATAAGGCAAATTACAGTTTATCTCCCTGCTGTGAAAAGATTCACCTGCTTATTTCTATGCATGAAGCTGTGTTTAAATGCACAGAAATAACCCCGGCTATTTTTGAGATCAGTTGGCAACCCTATAAAGTGCTGTACAAAGCCAGTAGCTCTATACCACTCAGATCCTCTTAATGACCTATGTGGCATTTCTCCACTGGAAGTAGAGAAATGTTGAAGGGGTGAAGGTCATGTTGCTAACTGACCAGGATTTAAAAAAAGCCTAGCCTGTTGTGCAGAAATCAGCAGGTAAGGCTTTTTGCATTGTGCAGAAAGGTGCAACTAGAGTCTGTGTTGTTCTGGCTGGGAAATCACACGCGTGTAGGAAGTTTTGAAATGTGATCATAAATCATCCTTTCTGCATGCCCATCAATCAATGCAAAAAATCCTTTAAAGCATATTTAAAAGCACATTTAAAGCTACTTTCTGGTTTTTCACACATCAGCAGCCTAATATCCGTGCATTTTGACCTGCCTTTCTGTTTTTTATGCAGGCACCTGGGGGAAAGGCTAAAAAGCATTTTTAAGTGATGCAGGGGAAGTCAGCTTCATGCGGCTATTGAAAATGTAATCTCAAGGCTAAAGTGTCACTTGGCACACTCACTTGGAAGCAAGTCCCATTGAGCTTGGTTGGGCTGTGGCTGCAGTCCTATATACATTTTCCTGGGAGTTAGCTGTATGGAATAACATGGGACTTAACTCTGAGGAGACCACTTAGGCTTAGGGACGCTGGCTCCTGTCCGATGCTAGCCAGCTGGCTTGCAGGGGAAGCCCCGCCCCTAAGCCCTGTCCCCAACAGTGGCCACCCCTCTCCCCCACACACAAGATTTAAAGGGCCTCCAGCTGATTGGCGGGAGCACAAGGCCTCCCAGTCAGCTGGAGGGCCCTTTACATCTTGCAGGAGGAGAGGAAGAGGGGTGGCCACTGGCCACATGCCTGAACTCTGTGATGAATTCACTGCTTGGAGTGCAGGCACATGCCCTCTCCGCTTCTTGCAAAAAGCATTTAAAGGGCTCCTTTCAGAACGTGTGTGTGTGTGTGTGTGCCTAAGTGCCAAGAAGTGTCTGGGGCGCACTTCTGTGTGATGCCATCACACTGAGGACATCCTTGGCCCCTGAAGAAACACCCCCCCAGTACCCCGTCAGGGACTAGGAAGGTCCTGGCAACCCTATTTAGGCTTGTTCCCTAATACCAATATTTTTGGGGGTTCAGTGCACCCAACCCCCCAAAATACTGCTTTTTTTGCCCACCCCTGCTACAGACTTCACCTCTCAAGAACAACTCCAAGGGCCACACTCTGTGCTCTGATTTCTTGGCCTGCTCCCAAGCACAGGAGTGACATTCAGTGCCTCCTTTACCAATGTCCTTAGCCTATTCATTATGACAGCCTCTAATCAATCCAGAGATTTGCATCTGTTCCACTCAGGGGTGAAAATTTGGATTCTTCTCAAATGGAATTTTACTATTTGCCCACCAGGACCCCCCCCCAAAAAAACCCCCACATTCTGCTGTAGCACCATCTAGCTTATCTGTCTTAGTGCAGAGTACTAGATTAATGGCTTTTAATTGGATTACCCCCAAAATGATCTTGAAGAATCAAAGCTGCCAAATTTATTTATTTATTTATTTATTTGATTTGATTTGGTTTGTACCCCGCCCTCTCCACCGAGGCGGGCTCAGAAAATGCACAGACTGTTTATGCCCTGCCTTTCTCTCCAATGGGGACCCAAGTTGGCTTACAATATTGTTTTCCCCTGCTCAGTTTTATCTTCATAACACCCCTGTGACCAGTGTGAGGTGGGTTAGGCTGAGAGTGTCTGGCCCAAGGTCACCCAGCAAGCTTCCATGGAGCAGAGATTTGAATCTGGTTCTTTCAGATGCTAGTCTGACATTCTAAGCAAAACCCCACACTGGCTCCCATTGGCTTAATGATCTCATAATCTGGGAACAACTTGTATGCCTTATGAATGGCCTGTTGCAGGTATTTCATTATAGACAGCCTGTTCAGTAATGTAATAGCAGTTCATTCAGCCTGAAAAGGAAATAGTAAAGTTGTGTCCCCTCTCTCTTCAGCTATTTTTAAAAGCTGTTTACCTTAGGCGAATAAATGTTCGGTTTGGCCCAGACACTCTTTTCTTTTCTAGGTCAAAGAAAGCAGGAAGAGATCTGAAGGGATCATGAGGGAGGGAAAGTAATCAAGAGATCAAGAGCAAACTCATGTTTGGGGTTTTATTCTTTTTATTTAAATATATTATGTGAACATTGACCAGCCACTTGGAAAACTTTGACATGAGATGCTTTCTGGCAGCCATCCCATGCTTTAAATGATTATAAACTGATTGTCAGTTGAAACCAAAGCAAATTTCCACCTGTAGCTGTTCACCTGCTCTTCAATCCAGCTAATTAACACATTAAACCAATTATCTCCCTCCCTGAAGATCTCTTGTTGGGGAAAACCACTTACTCCAAAACAGTGACACTCTGTGTCAGAGTGTATGACTGCGACCATCTTTTGTCTCTGGGGATGATGCTTTACAGCTTGCTTGGACTCTGTATGGAAATTAATTGGATAAAACACAGCCTACAGAGTACTGGCTGACATCAGAAAACCCATAAACTTTTGCTCTTTGCTAGAGCTGACAAATTCAGCTAGAGGAAAGCTTGAACAGCCAGAACAGAAGGGTTACTATGGGTAAAGGCTGAGAAAGGGGACCAGATTCAATACAGGGCAATCGGGCACCGTTCTTGAGTCTTTAAAAGAGGTTCAAAAAAAGAGAAGGTGGGGGCAGAGAAGCCATATTTGGAGATGTGTGGATTTGCTTTGCAGAGGGATAGCCAGATTACTCTTCTGCAGCAAATAAAAGGAAGAAGATGTTTGTGGCACCTTAAAGAGTAACAGATATATTGTGGTAGAACAAGAGTTGCCAACCTTTTCATTAAAGAGAGCTACTTATAAATAATAAAAAATAGCTGGAGATACTCTTGTCATAGAGTCATAGAATCAGACTTAGAAGGGGCCATAGAGGCCATCTAGTCCAACACCCTGCTCAATGCAGGATCAACCTAAAACATCCCTGCCAAATGGTCATCCAACCACTGTCTGTAGGCTGCCAGTGAGGGGAACCTCACAACTTCCTAGAAAGTCAATTCCACTGATGAACTACTCTTACTGTAAAAAAAAATCCTAATATCCAGCTGGTATCTTTCCACCCATTATTGCAAGTCCTATCCTCTTCTGCTAAAAGGAACAGCTCTCTGCCCTAGGAACAGCTCCCTCCTCTAAGTGATGGACTTTCATATACTTAAAGAGAGCAATCAATGTCCTACCCTCAAACTCCTTTTCTCCAGACTGAACATTCCTAAGTTCTTCAGCCTTTCCTTGTAGGGTTTGGTCTCCAGGCCTCTGATTATCTTCGTCACTTTCTTCTGCACCCACTCCATTCTGTCCACATCCTTTTTGAAGTGAGGCCTGCACACAGTATTCCAGGTGCAGCTTGACCAATGTGGTGTACAGGAGGACTGTGACATCTTGTGATTTGAATGTTATGCCTTTGTTGATGCATCCCAAAATCACATTAACTATTTTTGCCGCTGCATCACATTGACTCCTCACAGGGCTTTTTTTTCTGGGGGAATGCACTGGAATGGAGTTCCAGAACATCCTTGATAAAATTCTTTTTAAAATGTTTTTCATGAGTTTTCAGTATACAGATTGAAAACTTCATTTCTCTTGAGAGTTACAGCACCTCTTTTTTCCATAAAAAAAGCCCTGACTGCTCATATTTACTTTACATTCCACCTGTTCCCCCACGATCTTGTCCACACACACACTGCTGACTAGAAATGTGTCCTCCATCTAGTATGTGTGCTTCTCATTTTTGTTACCCAGATGTAGAACTCTGCACTTATCCTTGTTGAATTGCATTTTGTTCACATCCTCTCACTTTTCCGGTGTGTTCAGAACTTATTCATTCCTATCTCTGTCTTCTGGTATGTTTGCCACTTCTCCCAAATTAGTGTCATCTGCAAATTTAATGAGTCGTCTTTCCACTCCCTCATCCAGATCATTTATAAAAATACTGAAACATACTGGGCCCAGAACCAAGCCCTGTAGCACCCCACTAGATATTGTGTTGTTATTGTTAGCCATTCAGTCATGTCCGACTCTTGGCGATTCTGTGGGCCCGCTCTCTCCACATGTTCCAATCTTGTTCCATTTCTTTGAATCGTTCCATACTCAGGTTGGTGTTGACTTTTTTGGTGTCTAGCCACCGTTTTCTTTGGAGGCCCAGTTTCCTTTTGCCACTAACCCATCCAAGCATAATTGTTTTTTTCTACTGAGTTCTTCCTCATGACATAGCTGAAATAAGTCAGTCGCAGTTTTATGAGTTTTCCTTCCAATGACATGTCTGGTTTTATGCGCACCAATACTTGCTTGTGTGTGACCTTTGCTGTCCAAGGAATGTGCAGGAGCCTTCTCCAGCACCACAGTTCAAATGAGTGGATTTTCCTCCTATCTTGCTTCTTCATGTTATATTTAATTGATGCTATGTTTTTATTGTTTTATGGATTTTATGTATGGGCTGTAGCCCCCTGGAAGCCGCCCTGAGCCTGCTTGCGGGGAGGGCGGGGTAAAAATGTTTAAATAAAATAAATAAATAAAACTGTTACAGCCATAGGTTGCTCTGGGGAACACAATAGCACAGACTAATCTGCATTTGGTTAGTAGGCTGATGTCCTTGTGAAGTAGGCATTTATTATTCCTTGCCCATATAAGGGGATAGTTGCTGTTCATGTTCCAGTCATAAGGGGGCAGAAGTGAGCTTGTTTGGTTTGGGCGGGAAAAGTAAGCCTAGTCAATGGAAAATTCCACTCTGGTGATGTAAATGATGACGTGTAACCTTGTTGCAGTATAAAAGCCTGGAGCCTGCATTGCTCTGGGTTCAGTCTGTTTAAAGCGTGCTTCGCTGACTGAACCGGCGCCAATAAAGTTCTTCTCCTTCTGTTGATCTGGTGGTCTGTGCTTGGGCTTAGGCCCCTTTCTCCGTGCTACACTAGTTGTGTAGAGTTTTGTCACCTGATATGTGCAGAAAAGCTAACAAAATGATTAAGACTACCAGTGTTAAAGATCACTCAAGAATAGGATATAGGTCTTTTTAGAGAAGTCTCACTGAAAACAAAATCTTTATTCTCTCTTTTAAAAACAACTCGTTTATGCAGTTGCAGGCACCTGACAAATCTACTGCAGAAGATAAGGAAGATGCAACTTCAGCAGACTTTGAAAGGTAAGTACAACGGGAAATTATTTAAACAGCTGGTAACAAAAAACCCAGACTTGATTACATAAATCAGTCCTTTGCACATAGGTAAGGGCCTGGTTAGCGTATGCAGCAGCAATGTGCAGCTAGAATCACCTGATCTATCAACAGCAAAAGCTCAAGTTTTTGCCTGAGCACATTTGGAGCATGGTATTAGGTACAGCAACATGCAACTGTTACAAATTCATGTAGATCAATTTACCTGCTAACTGTGGCAATAAACAAGATTCCTTATTCATATTAGGTATTTAAAATGGCTTTATTTAAAGAACTAAGAATTCTTAACTCTGGACTTTAAACTCAAAGATTAGAGACATCTAATTCTCCCTCTGAGAGGAGGACATCTTGATGGATGTTTCCCACCCTATCTGTAGGGAGGCAGGAACCAATAATCTTCAACTTCCTGTCCTCTTGGTGGGGAATGCTCATCTCCTCAGTTCTGTTCCTGTCTCAGTAGGGAGAGCAGCAAAAAGTTAAGCCTGTGCCTAATTTTTCTATTTTTTCTGCTAAATAGCTTTTTCTCAACTTTAGTACTTATTCCTTGCCTTCCTCCTTATTTTCCCCTCTCCTGTGCCCGCCTGAGCTCATTCCTTCCACATCTGACTCCCCTCCCCTTTTCCTTCTCGTCACTCCGGCTGGAGAGAGAACAAGAATGGCTGCGCATGAATGCTCCGACGATTTCCTCTCTGAGGGAGAGAAAGAAGCCTCCTTTGCGGTAGCGGGCATGACTACCGCCCGAACAAAGACAGGCATGGCGAAATCTGCCTCTTCAAAGGCCAAAGTCATGCAGAAGGAAAAGAAACGGCCCCATTCCTCGCACTGCGGGCGCCATCTTGGATACTCGGAGACCCTCAGGCAGAGAGGGGGAAGGCTGTGGGGCGGCTCCGTTTGCTTCCATAAGCCAGGACACAAATATTGACAATGGGCAGGTGATACCTAATGCCCAGATCGTCACTTCGGAGGCTACAAGAGCTACAGAATCCCAAGCGGGATTACTCGTGAGTAGCCCCAATCAATGGGGAAGTTCTATTTCTGTTGAACTTATGCAGTTTGAGACAAACTATAAGGGAGGAAGTAGCTGGTCTGTGCCATCCTTGCCAGACTGAGGGTGGTTCCCAATCTCCTGGCCTTTCCCACAGAGATTACAGGTATGAGGAGTTAGAAACAGATAGACCCATACTCGAAGAGCACAGACCCTGGCCAACCAAGGCTGCCAGAAAGGACCATTGTGCCCATAAGGGAAATAATCCCCATTGGGATCCCTTACAAGATGAGGACAGCATAATTGAGGACAGGGAGGAAGGGGAATTTCTCTCTGATTAGAAGATGAAGGAAGAGTTAGAGGTGCCTATGTCCTCTATGAGATTTTTTAAACCAAAAGATTATCCATATCTTCTTCAAAAGAGCCTTACTGCCTTAGAACTGCAGCCAAAAGTTCCTGCAGAGGCCCTTAGCAGCTCCAGTCCCTCTGATGAATCCAGACCTAGGGGGAGCAAAGATTATTTCCCCAGAACTTCTGGCATGGAGAAAGTTTTCCCATTTCCTGAATTTCTTGAAAAGCACCTCAAAAATGAATGGGCTAAACCTATGGCTAATAGGCATTGTCCCCCCCCCCCATATTAAAAAGCTATATGCCTTACCATCTTTTACCAATAAGTTTCTCCAGGTCCCTCTAGTGGATGCTCTGGTAACTGCAATTCAGACGGCTGGCCTGCTTTCTGAAGAGGGGGACGGCTCTGTCAAAGACAGCCTGGCCCTGGACGAGAAGGCAGAATTTGCCTTGAGAAAGGCACACGAGGCCACTTCCATGGCCATCAGAGCTTTAGCCACAGCCACCACGGTGGCAATCGCGGCAATCGCTTGGTCCAGGAAAATGGTTCAGCTCATTCCTGATTCTAACAAGCGCTTGACTGAAGGTGCAAACAGACTGCTTAAAGTGTCATGTTTTTCTGCGGATGCCACCTTGGACGCTATGATCTTCTCTTCTAGAGCCCTGGTTTCCACAGTAGCGGCTAGAAGAACGCTCTGGCTTCGAGCCTGGCAGGCAGACCTTCACACCAAGAACATAGTTACAGCATACCCTTCTCCCTCTGAGGTGGAGACCCTCTTATATGGGTGATTCCCATCCATCTTCAGGGAGGCAGGACTAAGTTCAACTTCTTCCTGTTTCCTGTGGTGGGAGTCACCCCTGGCTCAGTTTCTTTCCTGCCTCAGTAGGGAGAGCAGC
This sequence comes from Gekko japonicus, assembly GCF_001447785.1. Lineage (NCBI taxonomy): Eukaryota > Metazoa > Chordata > Lepidosauria > Squamata > Gekkonidae > Gekko > Gekko japonicus. The sequence continues at coordinate 746,913 of NW_015163627.1, forward strand.
TTAGTGTTAGGGCTCGCCTAACACTCACCTTTCTTCTTTATTAACTTTCCTAACTGTTTTTCTTCTCACTCACACTCTATAAAAAAAAGTTAAAAAGAAACTGATCTTCGACGTGGTCTCTGTGCTTCACACCCATGGGATCTAGTGCGCACGCGCTGGATCAATCGGCATTGTAGCAAGCTCTTAATGGATTTTCGCACCCAGACCTCGGGCATGCGCAGGAACACCACCACGCATGCCCAACCTCTTAGAACCTCTTAGAACTTCGAGCCATCCGATTGGCTCTGCAGCACTTCACACCTCAGATACAAGACCATCATGTCCTCATCCGCACAGACAATGTGTCGGCAAAAGCATACCTGAACAAGCAAGGAGATTTCCAGTCCCTAGCCCTACATCAGGAAGCAACATCCCTATTGCGCTGGGCAGAGATCAACTTATTATCTCTTCG